>NC_052622.1:42627439-42845292 GCF_016545825.1 Eucalyptus grandis | reverse complement strand
TTCTGGACTTTAATCCAAAGGGAAAAATCAAAAGTACTTTCGACCTTTCGACTCTGAACCTGACTCTATTGTTTGAGGGGTGTTATTGATTCTGTCGCACCCTCAGTCCTCTCGATGCAAACGTCAATTTCTGCCGGGCTACTTTGACAATAACTAGCACATCAGTTTACTAGATACCATAAGTAAACTCAAATTCATGCAAAGGAAAAAATTTCACGATTTGTTTATGTATATAATATATATATTTCCAAAAAAAAAATCCTTTTCATTTAGACATTTCTTCTGACCTTTTGAGATGAGAAAAAGAATCCCTTCCTTTTGACTTTGATAAAATAGACAATTTCGCAACCGGGAATGTTTCCGGGAAGCCTACGTAGAGTCCTATATTCTTGTATGCATTGGACTAAAGGAGCTTTGGAGAAAACGCAATATGTTTGGCCTATAAAGGGTTTTTGAGGAAATATAAATTGCATTTGGTAAAAAATTCTTGCAAAAAAAAATCTTTTCATTTAGAAATTTCTTCCTACCTTTTTGAGATGAGAAAAAGAATCTTTCTTTTTGACTTTGATAAAATAGACAGTTTCACAACCTTTGGGGATGTTTCTGGGAAGCCTACGTAGAGTCCTATATTCTTTGCATGCATTGGACTAAAAGGGCTTTGGAGAAACACAAATATCTTTGGCCTAAAAGGTTTTGAGGAAAATACAAATTGCATTTGGTAAAAATTCTTTGTAAAGCTATTTTGGGCGTAAAGAGTGTTTGTAAATGTTTTTCTATAAAGAGTTTTTGGATTTCATTTTTCTTTTTCATTAAAAAAATATTAAACTTTTTAACTCGAATGAAGGTAAGGTAGTTTTGGAATAATGAGATAAAATTGAAAAACTAAATAATCTATGATGGTAGTTTTTTTTTTTTAAGTAGTTTTAAAATTTGGCAAAATCTTTGAAAGCCCAAACTGATTTTTATCAGCATTGGGCTTGAGCTTTTCTTAAGGCTAGTATTTGACTAAAAGTCCCTTTCCTCAAGGGGCTTTGGATGCCTGGAAACTAAACCAAAGACCCTAAAGATTTCCCTCAATGGGGCTTTGGAAATCGAAGACTTTACCTCGAACGAAACCAAACGCACCCTAAGGAATCTCAGAAAATGTTTCCTCAATGGTAGGGGCAGAGAGAGAGGTCTATATTTTTGGAGATAGTATTTGACTTTGCTATCCCCTATGTTTTGAAAAAAAAACTAGATATAGTCAATTCACATTTATCATATATCGATATCATAGGGATGAACATCAATCCAGGTTAACTCGATTGGCCTAACATGATCGGTTTTTAGGGGAATTAGGTCGGTCCTTGGTCTTTGGGACCACTGGATTTTATACCGCGAGAGTAAACATTGGGGTCTTAGAATTTAGGATTGGTTTAACTCGACCAACTCCCGTACATAATATATAATATATTAGTTATATAATATATATTATATATTAAATACTTTGTCTACTCTATATCCTAGATCTCCTCTTATGTTCTCTTTGCACCCCGCTTATCATGTAAATTAGAAAGTGAAAAGTGTTGGGATATAATATGAAATGACAGAATCTTACACTACGCTAACGCGAAATCGCTTAAATAAACAAGAAAATCAGGACACCGTAAATTTACGTGGGTTCGGTCCGGGAAAAGACGCACCTACGTACACTAGGAGAGCTAGCAAGAAATAATCTACTATAATCGAACATCAAAGTTTACAATCACCAATCGCTCAAATGCTTCCGAGACCTGATGAACCTCAAAACCAAAATATTTATAAAATAACTCGTTATAGTAAAATTCACGACAAATTATCGCGTATTCAAAACGCTCTACGTAATGGCTTCTCATGAGTCTTCAAGATCTTGCGGATCTTCTTCAAGCGGCGTGCGTGGACCGTCTTCTCACGTACGTAGGGCTTCAGTGGACGTTGAGCGGCTCTTCTTCTCGGCTTCTACGTGCAGCAGCCAAAAAGGAAAACCTCCTGGACATATTCGGTTTTACATATGTGTGTGTGGGTGCCGTAGGTCAAACTTTGACCTTGGGCCCACCTTATTTCCGTTCACATACAGAGTTTCAAACTAAAAAGGAATTCGGCAGCGCGAGGAAGGAACAGGAGACCTGGCTTCACTTTAGTTTTATACGCGCACCTTCATGCGCGTGGACTTCATCTACACGCCTTCGATTCCGCAAGCTTCCACAAGAAGAAATTTCCTTCTAATTTATTTTATTTTTATATTTCCTCTTTTCCAGCGAAACCTCGCGCATAATTTAACAAAAAGAAAACCAAGCCCTAATTTAAATATAAAAAACCATCTTCACTCGCCTTAGCCTCACTCGCCCACCTTCCCCTCACTCGGCTACCCATTGCTCGCCTCTCTTTGCTCGCCTCACTCACCTTGTTGCTTACCTCTATATCCTCACCTCGTGTATTTGTTTTTATGGTTTGTTGCTTTTAGCAAGTATTATTCATAGTTTTGTTGTCCAATGTCTTATTATTAATGGAATGTAATTTAAAATAAGATATGCTTGTTCTTATGGATATACAAAAAAAAAAGTCGCTATTCTAACACCCCAAACCGAATTGAGACTTCTATTCTCAATCCTAGGTTGGCATACAGGTCTTCAACCAAAAGTTGGGGATTAACATTGTGCAAGCTAGTCCTTAAGTTAGATGTTGGACTTGTCCAATTTGGACCATGCTCACCATTAATACACCATCCTCCTTAGGGGTGAGTATGGTTCTAGAGTAAAATTGGATCAATGGGAGCACTCTGATTCTAGGTTCTAAAAGCATTGTTAGCTGTTACATGAAGTGGTTAGGGAAGATTTACTGGAAAGTTATGAAATAGAACCTCATATATTTATAGGGAAGATGCCGGATGTTGCCATAAAATATCAAAGGGATGACAATGGCAATAAGAACACAAGTTATGTGGATTCGGATTACGCCGATGACTTGATGATTGTTGATCTTTAGTGACATACATGTTTACATTGGCAGGTGGTGCAATGAGTTGGAAGGCGCCCCCATGTATCAATGTTGCATTGTCTTTAACTAAAGCAAAGTAAATGGCATTGAATTTTATAGCGAATGAGGCAATATGTCTTAAGGGTTCTATCTTGGGGTTTAAGTTGGAGCAAAAGCATACATACATTGTGACAACTAAGGTGCGATAAATCTGGCCTAAATCCAATTTATTACGAATGAGTAAAACATATTAACATCAAGTACCACTTTATCCAAGATGTCATGGTAAAAGTGCAAAGTTTTTGTGAAGAAGGTCACGACAACGGAGAATCGAAGATACATGATGACAAAGCCTATCTTTTGTGAAGTTCGAGTTTGTTAGAGCTTTATTGCCGTCTATAGAAATTGAGCATTGTCAAGGTGCTTGGAAGAGCATACAAGGCTGATAAACACTATGTCATGGCTATATATTGAGCCAAAATGGAGAATTTTTAAATTATGTTTCGACTTTGAGTTCATACATAAAACCTAACCCGAATTAAAGTATGTAGAGTCAATAATATATGAGCAATTTTCTCGGTGTAGCATTTATTAGAAGTATCATCTAGGATGGTCTTAATTTATCTTGCAATCAATACATTGGAAATTCTAAATAGTTATCAAGAAAGTTCAATTAAGGGTCCATTTGTTTCATGAAAAATAACTTTTAGAAAACATTTTCCGGATTTTTTCGGTATTCGCTTGGGAAGGAAAATAAACTATTGTATAAATCTGTTTTTCCACCAAGGAAAAAGGTCTTCTAAAAGAGGGGAAAATATTTTTCACTTTTCAAATTGGAGAAAAGATTTTCCTTACTCTCTCTTATCTCTTAACCTATTAGCCTCATTCTTTCTTGTTTTCGTTTTTAAAATTCAAACTCTAACTTTTCTTTTTCTTTTTTTTTCTGTTTTCTCCCTTTTCTTTCTTTTTCCTTTTTTTTCCACCTACTGGTCACCAGCACGACTACGGCCGATGACCACCTGACAGCCAGCTTCCTTCCCCAAGCTTGCCGGCACGGGCGAGCTGAGGCTTGCTAGTGGTGTAGCTGCATTGGGCCCGCCCCCGGCTCGCCACCCTAGCAAGCAACGGGTTCAAGGCTGGCTAGATTGGTGAACCAGCAAGGAGCGAGCCTTGACGAGGCCGTAGGCTTGTCAAATGCTGAAATTTTTTGTAAAAAAAAAAAAAAGAAAAAGAGAATCGATTTTCTAAAAAAATTAAAAATAAAATAATAATAAAATTATTCAAAAATACCAGAGAAAATATTTTCTTTTTAACCGAACAATGAAAATACTTTCCACTTCATTTTCAGTTTTAGACGAACACAGAAAATAATGACATTTTCCTAGAAAATAACTTCCTCGTAAAATATTTTTCGAAATGCTGCATTTTTCGTGAAATGAATGAAGCCTCGGTGTGTTTGTTTTGCAAAAACAATTCCTGAAAAACGTGTTTCTCATTTTCTAGCGTTTGGTTCATTTAGAAAATGAGTTAACGGAAAATGTTTTCATTCCAAAGCTTAAATTCAGGAAAACGATTTCCTTTTGAAAAATCGGAAAACGCTTTTCAAAATATTTTGGTCCTTACTTGATGGAAAATTTATTGTTAAAAATAATTTCTAATTAAAATTTTTGAATTTGTTATTATTATATATTTTCTCTTATTTCTTCTTTCTTTCCTTTTTCTTTTTTTCTTTTTTTGCTTGTGAACATAAACCCTAACTTCTCCTCCCTCTCTCCTTCTCCTTTCGCCCCCTCCTTTCATCACCGCCTCCTCCAACCCTAGCCCCTCCCGTGTCCTCTGGCTTCGCCCCTCCTCTTCCTCTTTTGTTGGCGCTCTTCTACCCCTTCAATCATTTTTCAATTACAATCCAAACACCAGAAAATATTTTGAGTCACATATCACAAACAAAGGAAAACTAACCGTGTTCCCCGAAAATGGTTTCCCAAAACATTTTCCAAAACGTTACGCTTTCCGTGAAACAAACACACCCTAAGTACTAAAACTTTCATAAAGTGCAATAGTCTTAAAGCTTATCAAGTTAGTGTAATCAAATCAATCTGTAATTTTGTCCAACTTGACAAACAAAAATGCTGACATGTAATGTTTTTATTAATTTCTCTCTTCAATGGCATTTTTAAAAAAAAAGTTATTTTCAAATTTTCTTTAAATTAGATTAAACAAATTGAAAGGATAATTTTTAATCTAAAATTCAAGTAAAAAAGGAGGAACAAGGCCTCGTTGGTGGGGCCTTGCTTGAAGCCCCCGAGGGCTTGCTGCCCTAAATCTAGGAGAAGGGCACGACCTCCCTTGCCATGGGCAATCTCCACTGCCCCTTTCCGGTGGTGTCCATCGACAAGGGCCTATGATGTGATTTAATTTGTATTTTTTTTCTTTTGCACTTTGTATTTTTTTAACTTTTATCTTATTAATTTTTTTAATCTAGTTTAGTTTGTATTTCTTTTTAATATTTGAATATATTTCTCAAGTAGTGTTTAGTGGGTGCCACGTCAGAAAATTGGATCAAAATAAATTATAATATTTTAGGAATTAATTATATTTTTTTTTTTTTTAAAATTTAAGACTCACTAATTTTACTTACGTGATTATTATGAACTTTTTTCTCCTTGAAGAAAGGAAAAGGAAATTCCCTCCTTAAAGGCCACACTGTGATCCATGCCAAATCTTTGAATGATGTTCCACTGCGGAAGGGATACTATCTTCTTCCCAACATGAAGTCCTGAATTGCCATTTGAATATGTCTGCCTCCTTATCCCAAACAATTTTGCTTCTCCAAGTCACACGCAGACACACACATATATGAACGCACGGCCAACGAAAGAAGATAGAAGTCGCACCATCTTCGGGAAGCTCTATCGTCCAATGAAGCTAACGAGAAATCATCCTGAGTGTTTTCTAGTGTTTCAAGCTCCAAGATATTTCTGCATGATATATTTTATTGAACAATCATGTGAGGCAACTATAAGCTCGAATGTAATATAAGATTGTAAATATACTTAAATGTGTGAGTGATTATAACATTCAAAAATATTTATTATTATTTTATTCTATTGTATTATTTTAAGAATTAGACAACACATATCTCAACTTGTGAAATTTGGCACTTAACTTCATAAATTAAGCAGATAAAATGCTAATATCCAAATGGATTATCCAATAGAGATTGTTTGTTATGGGCAATCAAAATTAGGCTAGATGTTGTAAGACATATCATTCTTTAATATTTGATCTAATCCTATGGTATAATATACAATGCCTTTTGAATCATAAATGATGTTTGATTTGATCCTTGAATTTTAATTTTGAATAATATGATCATTGTGCCCTTTCAATGGGACCAATAATCTTTGGCAAAATGACATAAATATTCCAAAAACTTTGACCCAATGTATAGTGTCACCCCAAAATTGTTATTTTTCAATATAAATATTCAATGTAGTCATTTTGTTTGCTCAAATGAGATTATATGCTAAGTTGACTAATAAATGATGAGTCAATATATATATATATATATATTCTTATCTATCTACTTTAAAAATGGAAAAAGAAAATTAGGGCGTTTACATGTATGTTGTTATTTGATGATGTCGATTATATATCATGATTTGGTATAGATATTTTACTTTTTTATTATCCATGTGTAACTTTTCATTATTGTTTGTCATTTAAACTTAACGAATCGGAAGTCACATTGACAAATTATGTCAACATGTAATCATAGAAAGATGATATTGAACATTTTTATATAATCTAAGTATTAGATTTAACATTTTCCAATAATTTATGAATGACATTGAACAAATTAAAATATAGGAATAACATTAAACAAAATTAAAAAATATAGTAATAACATTTCACATTTGACCAATATTTATAAACTAGTTATGGCTATTTTTGTTTATCTATTAGATCGGGTGATATGATCGACATATGATGTGATGATCAATTTAGCTATGGAACCTACGACTTTTTGATACGATTGTACGCATCATGGCCACGTTATTAACATTTATCCAAGATAACAAAAAAGTTGAACATGAGAAAAACATTACAAACAAAAGATTATACAAGAATCTTAAAAGAATACCAAAGTGAGACAGAGAGCGGCCCTCCGGCTAGCTGAACACAAGGTCAGTTGCCGCCTTCATCTTTTCTAACCTCCGTGCAACCGTGCAGATTCATTAACTTGACTAATAGAAAATATTAACTTGATTTTTTTATTTTATTTTCTCTATCATACAAAAGTTGACGTGGTTAAATGATATCATTTTGGTCGTAAATTTGATTTTTAATACCAATTTTTAAGTTATATTAAAATAAGCAAAACTTTAAAAAGTACAAAAAAAGAATAAACGAAGAAGAAGGAAAAGCAGGTGGAGGTCTTGCTGCTTGATGGTAGGGGAATGGTCGGCCAACCACCAGCAACCCTCGACGAGACTTGGCGAAAGGAAATATGGGAAGTCAAAAATTAAAATCAATTCATACAATTTTTCAGTTGCCTAAAAAAATAATAATAAGTGACTCTGGCAATCAATCGTTTGACGGTCCTTAATACCTTTATATATTATTAGTAAGTCACTAATGCACTATCTATAGTTAGGAGCCTTTTCAATAAGGCTTGCATTGGGATGCCTATGTTTTTGGCTCCCTTCGCTACACTAGACAAAATGAAAATACCAAATGCGTCGGATGACATCTTATAGTTGATAAAGGTTACATTTATAAGCAATCCTTTGCCCCTAATCATAATAATTAAAAAAAAAAAAAGGTTTTGATGCGGGTAGTTGACTAGGCTGGGCCGTCTTGTATTATTCATTCTTGCACCCCTATGGAAAAAAGAAAATAAAAGAGAGTCAACGTTTCAGTGGCGTGACAGGAACAAAATAAATGCGAGTTCGAATAGAGAATCCCCATACACATGTCAGCACCACATGTCACGACGACACGCATGAAACAAATATGTCCATTCGATGGCTTGATATATCTCCAAGCTGTCACCCTATTTTCCTTTCTTTTTCCTTCGGCCGGCGTTCCCCTCCTTTCTGCTTAGAAATTTTTACTGAATGATCCCGACGACGTGAGCGCCGCGAATCCGCATAATATGACGTCGCATGCGCAGCGGTGGGCCCACGTCAATCGGGTTCGCGCGATAATGACTCTCTGACATTCCTTTCTCTCTCCGCTCATGTTTGCCCATTCATCTCTCGTCCTCTCTCCCGCCGGCTGCCATCATGTTAGTGCCCTCTACCGCCCGTTGCCGTGGGCCTCTGGTCTCAACCGGGACCAAATTGGGTCCTGAACCTTGGGATTCAAGGTCCAATGTCGCGGTCCACTAGCTCGTGATGGCGGCAAGAAAGGACTTTGGACTTGGCGATGGCAGTGCTATGGGATCATAAGCTTATTACGCACTTATCACTCGTCAATAGGGAGAAGTAAATAATTTTTTTTGTCAGACAAGTAAAGAAAATCGAGTGGAGATAAATGCCACAGGCCTTTAGGCCTGTCTGTGAGCTTAATACACATGAATCTTAGAATTATATATTATATGTGATGAGAGGGTATCATATTATGTGAGGTCTAAAGTTTTAGTAGCTCGATCATATTGCTCTAAAATTATTTGAACTTTGCTCATGAACAATCAAAAACCAACTTATTACCGCTAATTCTCATATATGAAGTTTTAAGGAAAATTATCCAAAATATCCTTAAACCTATTATACTTTTACCAATTTAGTTCTAAACATTTCAATTTTGCTAATTGAGTTCAAAATCTTTTTGATACCTACAATTGAATTCATCCGGTCAATTTTGATAAAAATTACTAACATAGACATCGAACGCTCTACATGATAAGCAATTAGTGTTGACGTGACATTTTAACGATATTATTTTTTTCTAAATTTTTTCTTTTTTCTTTTTCTTTCCCTCTTTTATTTGCCACGGCCACCAATTGTAGGCCATGGCCAGGAGGGTTGGCCTCACCTAGGCGAGGGCTCCCAGATTTGGCAAGGCCAAGCAACCTTGCCAGGCGTCACATGGATGGGTGAGGATGAGGTCGAGGCCACCACTAGGCCTTGCCATTGTGCCCATTTGCCGGGCCAATACTAGCCCTCATCCACTTGAGTCATCGTTGTGTCCTCCATCTCTTCTCTCACCATGTGCTAAGGCGTGAGCCACAACAATGGAGGTCATAGGTTAGCTTGCCGATTTGACCGAGGCGAGGCCCTTGGCCATGGGCAAGGCCGATCCGCCGAGCCTTACCAAAGTGACATGTTTGGCAAGGCCCTCAACTGGTCAAGGGTCGACCTTGCAAGATTTGGTGAGGATTACCAATGCCAACACTTGCCTCGCCAGGGCAAGGCCCAAATGAGATTGACCCTTACTCGTGGGCAAACGAGGCTAGGCCTCTTTCGGCTTGCACAAGGACCGACGACCTAGCTATTGGGAAAAAAGAAAGAAATAAAAAAAGGAAATAATTAAAAATAATATTAAAACTATTAGCATCAGCTATGTTACATAGGATTGCCAACGTCCCGTTAGTAATTTCTAGTCAAAATTAGTCAAATTGAATCAATTGATAGAACGTAAAGTATTTAAGACTAATTAGCAAAATTGAAATATTTATAATTAAATTGTCAAATGTAATAAATTTAGGGATTTTTGGATAATTTTCGATGTTTTAGGGAGCTCTGATCCTAATTTGCCTAAAAGATCTTAGATCGCTCATATTTGGATCTCATTTACTCCTAGAAATGGCCAAATCTTTAGAGGGTTCATCTCCAGCTCAGGGGAAAATAGCCTCTTTTTTTTCCTGCTGAGAGTCCGTACGCCACAAACACGAAAGAGTTGCTTGGTTTTGAGCTTATAGCTTTAAAAGGCAGGACATGGATCGGACATTTTCAGAATTACTTTTACCAATACCAAAACTTTCCCAAGAAGGATTTTGTGAGCTCAAAAACCGCAATCTCGCCTTTAGGCTTTGAGGTGTCTTAACCTTCCTCTTTATAAATTGCCTGCTCGCTTAGCCCATCAGAAGTGTTTAAGAAAATGATGTTACCTTTCGTAATGTGATGATATAAACGAAAGAGAAGGAGCCCCTAATATCTAAGCCCCTCCAATTATAAATGTCAAGTTCCCTTGATCTAACGATGGAGATCCAATCTTTTCATCTACCATTTACCCACTCATTAGAAGAATTCTCCAAAACACAAGTTGTATGTTACATATATCAACATCAACAACAATTTAAAATACCCCAGAACTCCAGATTACTACAAACACGAAAGCTTGTTCGATCATCTCGGCCACCTCCTCGGCCCATTATGCCTTGATACCTCCGGCCCACGTGGTTGACTAGCAAATTGACAGATCATCATGCAAGCATTCGCAAGTAATACCTAGTAATGCCACCTCCTCTCTCTCTCTTCTTCTCTCTCTCTCTTAGCAATTTCCAACAAGAAATGAAGAAGGTGCTTGCATCCTCCACTCTTAAAGTAATTAACTTTCTAAAGCACACATCGGGAATGGAGTAATTCACATCTCATTGTCTAGGTAACATCCTTAATATCAATAACCACAATCCTTGATTATCATTCTCGAGATTACCCAAAAAGGATTGATTGCAAGGACGCCTCCGTATGGCTTAAATCGTTCATAGTGCAAAAATCACGCCTCTTATGTAATTCACACTATCGATTCTGGGTTTTCCCAATTGGTTTGCTTGAGTTTCTGGTATTTTCATTCCAGTTCTCTCCCAAAACAATTTCTAGGCAAAAGCACGTGGCCGGAGCTCGTTGGGGCGAAGCGGGAAGGTCGAAAGAGATCATCAAGAGAGAGAACCGTGACGTCAGAGCCAGGTGTTGCCGGAGGGGACGCTGGTGACGGGGACTTCCGGCGCGATAGGGTTTGGGTTTGGGTTTGGGTCGATAGGGATAGGAAGGTCACTCAAGTTCCACATATTGGCTAAATTGTCTTTTTGCCCTAGTTGAAACCTGGTTGTTGCTCGAGCTTTCGGTGCGGTTGTCGTTGGATACTTGATGTCTCCTCTTTTTGTCAACTTTGCTCACCGAGAAAATAGTTCGATATATCCTTACATCAATAAAAATCACGGATTACTTGACTGTCCACATATAAAATTTTTATTCTATCAATTTCACAAGTATTCATGGACTTCTTTGTTAAAATGAAATAAGTATGAGGACCTATATTTAAAAAGTACATGAAATAATTACATACTCCAAAAATGTCACGAGAAACGGCTCAAAGAATAATGGTAAACCCTTTCAAACCTACAAAAGTACTTTGAATTAAAATGAAAGTACATGGACGATGATTTTGAAACATTGATGCCATTTTTCGATCACCTATTTATAATTGTCATGTTGCTTTATTAACGAACAAGTTCCATCGCTGAGTACCTTATGTAAATGTGAAGGGACAATGTTGCACATAATAGTTCAATTAGAGGAAAATGTCTCATTATTCCTGTTATTTGTTTTTCCTTTTTCGATATTTATGAGATAGTTATGTCGATAAATTTAATGTCCTCAAATAATCGAGAGATAACTAGTATTGCCATGGAATAGATAAAGTTTCACTCTCATCTCTTCATTCTTAGTATCCAACATTTTCCAATTTCAATGGGATGGCAACTCTAATTTGTCACAAATAAATATTTCAAATGCCCAAAGCCTCAATGCTCATAAACCCCACAGCACGCGTATTTTGAAACTTGGATAGGTTAAAAAAATAATTGCCCTCGCTCATGGGGTGAGGCGAGAATGGATTTAGTCATTTTCACACCTCAATCATTTTAAATACCAAACTTACGTTTTTCTGTTGTCATCATCTTTCCTTCATTAGACAAACGATTGACAATCATATTCTTGCTTTTTCTAGTGTTTAAAAAGCACAATGCACCGAATTTGAATGAGTTTTTTCTTTTCTAAATCAAAACTTAATTTCAACATAAGCATGGCGCAGCATAAAGTGGGGCAGCGGAACTCCCAAATGCCCCACGGAGAGTGGGGATTGGGCGCAAACTTATCTAGCTTCTGTCCCTTTCAATTGCCATCTCTAACTTTAATGACAGCCCAAGATGTTTGGCTTACTACTGTAATTGCAAAGAGCATCGCATGTTATCGTTAGGTAAGTCCAAAGCGCAGCCTTCAATTACGTGCCTACCAGTTCAAAACGAATTGATGGAAACGTGTTTTTGCTCCCGTATTCAAAGCTACTTATCGCAAGCGAAAAATAAGAGAAGTTTCCTTCTATGATTACAAATGGAAGACAAAATAAACGATGATGTACCATGTATCATCCCCACTTTCCAATTCAATACCATTTTCCTCCTATTTCCCGTGACACCATTGCCCGCCCCCAAACAAAAACCCTATGAGAAAGATTGAATCACCCTCCTTCAGACAATGCCAACCACAATTCGAGATTAAAAGGGTGTTCATGATATTTATCATTTTCGCCTTTCTAAATTTTTATTAAAAGGTAGTTCATGGTATGCCTTTCAATCTTAAAGAAAACGTGATTGAAATAATTTTAATGTAATATTAGGCCGCTTGTTGTATTTCTTTTTTTTTTAAACACTTTTCTGTTTTTTTGTTCTTTTGTCCTCAGAACAAAAAAAGAAATTAAAACAAGAAATACAAATTTTGTGTTTTTGTTTCTGAAACACTTTTTGAGAAACACTTTTTTTTCTTTTTCTCTTATTTTCTTGTTCTTTTCTTTAATGGGTCGCCGGCTCCGGGCCATGGCCGGCGACCGGCGACGAGGGCCGCCCGCCTAGCCCACGGCGAGGCTCGCGCCCTGGGAGGCCGAGGCTCGCCGGGCCGGGCGACCCCGATCTCGCCCGACCGGGAGGCCGACCCGCCACGCCGACGAGCCTCGGCGCCGGGCGTGGCCTCGGCGAGGCCGCGCCTCGGCGGATCAAGGCGAGGCCGACTGCGCGCCGCCCGGGCGAGCTCGATCTCGCCCAAATCCGCGAGGCCGAGCCGCCTGGGCACAGCCGATGTGAGCCTCTGCCCTCGCCGACCGGGGGCAGTCGGGCGTGTCGCCCGCGAGGCACGCGCCACCCCGCCGCCGAGGCGAGCTCGGCTCACGGATCCGCGAGATCGAGGTCGCCTGCCTGCGACCTGGCCAAAAAGAAGAAAAATGAAAAGAAAAAAGGAAAAATAAGAAAAATAGAAAGAATAAAAGAAATAAAAAATTATCCAAATTTACTCAAACATGTTTCTGTTTATTTTTATTCCTAACAGTTTTTACCAAATGCGTTGTTTGTTCAAAATTGTTCCCCGAACATGAAAACACTTTTTTCTATTTCTGTTTCCTGGAACAATTTTTAAATAGAAATGCAAACAAACGCACTCTTACTTCCACGTGCCTATTACTAGTAGAAATCAAAACGCGGCCCTACTAATATTTCATTAGCACAAAAAAATCCAAATGGAGCCCAGGTATTTTATTCTACTTAAAAGAAGAACAAATCCATCATATAAAAGGCCCAAACCTTGATTTTTAATAGGGTTGGGCCCCGAATACACGACGTTATATCAATTGAAGCTAATACGTATTGTTTCCATAATCTCTTACACCTTCTTGTGTCGTCGACTATCTGGTAGTCTATCTTGCACCAGATATTGAAATACAATACGAACATGTCTATTTTGAGGTAAAATCAACAACACTAATGATGATTTTGGGAAATCTTTCACAAAGCAACTATATGAGTTATCGATAAAAGTACATGGATTGACAGCCGCTTTGAGCATTTCTGAAAACGAAATTTGTCTCAAAGAACTTTGAATAATTTTACCAAACACCAAAACTTTGTCCAACAATTTAATTACAAAATTAACTCAAGACACTTAGAGCTCGAGATAATTCCCAGAATGGAGTCTGCCATTCGATGAGGCACGTGATTTGTGTGCATTAATTCATCGAAATGTTGCGGACTTACTAGGTAGCAACGGCCGGTTCTGCCCGGTTTTTCAAAAAAACCGAACCGAACCGAACCGTTAGAAAAATCTTCCCTGAACCAACCAAACCGAAACTAAATGGAATACGAACCGGTCAAATGTTCTGTTCTTTTTTTTGGTTTTTGATTTTCGGGTTTCGCTTTTCATTTTTTTTTTTTGTTAAACTCAGATTTCTACTTTTATTTGTTGGTTCAGTTTCGATTCACCAATTGATAAAAATCCGAATCGAACCGAAAAAATTTCGGTTTTTAATGAAAATCTAACCGAATGAAAAACCGAACCGAAAACCAATTTTTCGGTTCGGTTTTCGGTTCGATTACTAACACCCTACTTACTATCGCGTGCGGTATATACCGACGGAGAGAAAAGAACAAAATCGCAACCATGCTACAGAGGAAATAGGCTTTCCGTGCTAACTGCTGACCACAAAGGACAGGGGCGAGCTGGTCGAGAATTGGGAAAGTCGGGGGATTTAAAAAGGGGTCGGGACTTCGAAAGGTTTCCTAGTTTCGATCTTGAACTGATTGTTGCTTGCCCGGGAACACGAACCAAGAACTCCTTAGAGGTGAGCATGTTTCAAAGTAGAATCATACCGGTGGAAATCACTTTGCTTCCAAGTTCTAGGAATATTGTTAGCCGTTATATGAAGTGATTAGGTAAGACCCATTAAAAAGTTTAGAAATATATATTCATATATTTGAATGGAAAATAGATGGTATAAAATATCGGAGGGATGACAATAGCAATGAGATTATGAATTTGGATCATGTCAGTGACCTAAATAACCGTAAATACTTGGTGGTGTATATGTTTACATTGTTAAAACAAAAAAAGAAAAAGAAAAAGCATATTCCCTCTTTAAAGGCCACACTGTTATCCATGCCAAATCCTTTGAATGATTTTCCACTGTTGAAGGGATATTCTCCGTCTTCTAGTGCTTCCCGACATGTGAAGTCCTAGACGTGTCATTTGAATATGTCTGCCTCCTTATCCCAAAGCAGTTGCTTTGCTTCCCCAACTCACACGCAGACACGTACATATGCATGCACGGCCAACGAAAGAAGATAGAAGTCGCGCCACCTTCGAGAAGCTTTGTCGTCCGATGAAGCTAACGACAAATCATCCGGGTGTTTTCTTCGAGTGTTTCAAGCTCCAAGATATTTCTCCATGATATATTTTATTGAACAATTACGCGAGGCTACTATAGGCTAGAATGTAATATACGGCTGGACATATTTAAACGGGTAAAAATATTTAAAAAGTTCTAAACCTTTTGTATTTATACTCAATTTAATCATAAACTTTTTTTTTGTGCTAATTTAGTTTTAAACATATTCATTTGATGCCAATTTAGTCATTTCCAACTAATTTTAGTTAGATTTTTATCGACTAGGTGTCGGTTGGTTGATATGGCATGATCAAATAACGCTGACACTTTTTAATAATATTTTAGTATTTTTTATTTTTTTTTCTTTTCTTTTCTTTTTCTTTTTCCTTCTCCTTCTCATTCTTTTTTTAGCCGATCGCTAGACCGACGACTCAGCTAGAGGCGACGGCCGATGAGGCTCAAGCCCTCACTGCTTGCGAGGGCAGTCTCACACAAAAAGGGCCGAGGGTGAGCCTTGCTAGCTCGGCTCGAGGTTGCCCTCGCGGCCAAGGGCTCACCAACCCGCGCGAGGTTGCCCTCGTGGCCAAGGCCTTGCTAGAGGTTGGGCGAGGTTGACCTCGCCGTCCGGCAAGGGCAAGCTTAACCACCTTGCACAAGGTCCCCGTGGCCACCGGCGAGGCTTGCCTCGTCAACCATCATCGAGGTCCAAAGACTAGCCGGAGGAAGGAGGAGGAGAAATAAAAAGAAAAATAATAAAAAGAAAAATTTAAAAATATTAAAATATTATTAAAAGTTATACACGTTAGCGCTAATCATGTCATATCACCACCGACACCCAAATAACAAAATTTGACCAAAAATGACTGAATTGGCATAAAGTGAAAATGTTTAGAATTAAATTAGCACAAAAAATGTTTATAACTTTTAACGCTTTTCCCTACTTAAACTTGTAAGTAATTATACCACTTGAAAGTGTACTTTTAGTATTCTATTCTATTATATTATTTTAAGGATTAGACAACACAACACATATCTCAACTTGTGAAATTCTACACTAAACTTCATAAATCAAATAGAATACATGCTAATATCCAAATGGATTATCCAATACGAGATTGATTATAATTTTTGTATAGGCAATCAAAATCATGCTAGATGTTGTAAGACATATCATTCTTTAATATTCGATATGATCCTTTGATATAACATATAGTGCCTTTTAAATCTAAAATAATGTCTAGTTTGATCCTTGAATTTTAATTTGGGTCAATATGATCATTGTGCTCTTTCAATGGGACCAATAATCTTTGGGAAAATGATATAAATGATCCAAAAGATTTGACCTAATATATAATGTCATTCCAAAATTTTATTTGTTTAATATAATTTCTAAATTATCGGTAAATGTTCAATATAGTCATTTCGTTTAATCAAATGACAAATTGGATGTTATTGATAACGTGGGTTATTATATGTTGAGTTGGAATAATAAAATGAAGAGAAAATATGTATATATATATATATATATCTACTTTAAAAAATGAAAATGGCAAATTAGGATGTCTACATGTCCGTCATTGTTTGATGACGTTGTTTATATATCATGATTTGGTATGAATATTTTGTTTTTATTATCCACGTGTAACTTTTCATTATTGCCTGTCATTTAAACCTAATGGATTGGAAGTTATTACATTAACAAATTATTTTAGCTTGTAATTATGAAAATACAACATTGAATATTTTCATATAGTCTAAATATTAGATTTGACAATAATTTATTAATCATATTGAATTAATTAAAAAATATAAGAGCAACATTGCACAAATTAAAAATATAAGAATAACATTTCAAATTGAATCAATATTTATAAACCATTTATGACTATTTCTTTTTATCGTTGAAGTCCGGTAATATAATCGACATATGATGTGACAATCGACTTAGTTCTGGAACCTACGGCTTCTCAACATGGTTGTACACATCATGGCCACGTTATTAACATGTAGCCAAAATAACAAAAAAGTTTAACATGAGAAAAAGGATTAAAACAAAAGATTATACAAGAATCTTAAAAGAATACCAAAAGTGAGAGAGAGGGGCCCTTCGGATGGCCGAACATACAAGGGTCAGTCGCCGCCCTTATCTCTCTCCGACCTCCGTGCAACTTTTCAGCTTTTTTAAAAACAGAAATTGTCCGAGCTCTTTTTTTTTTTAATTTTTCCTGACTTTCGTTTCGTTTCGTTTTTTTTTTTTTGCTGATGTAGGTTGATGTGTACTTTCGCATTAGTAAACACTTGTCCGATGCGAGTTGGATTGTTACTTCGGATGCCAATCGGACCAAATTGGTTCATATCAAAATCGAAAGTCCAAATTGATATCGAAGAAAAGTATACAAGTTTGTGTTGAATTGATTGGTAAAAAAATGCTATCATACTTAAAAATAAAAATAAAGCCAAGCATGCTAGATTTTGTTTCTAACATGAAAAGGTTTGTGATTGCTAATCAACGGAACAAATTCATTGGGGCCTAATTTTTTAGTAACTAATTAAGCAATTATAAGTAAATGGTGCCACTTCATTTTTATAAATAATTTTTAGTAAAAGCTCGATATGTTTTAACATTGCTCTAATTTGTATAGTCACGAAGAGGCACCCCTATTCATGTTTGCATAAGACGAAACCTCGATCTCAAATCAAGTAAGCAAATGAGGATATATTTCACAGTGCAGTTTAATTTGATTTGGCACTCAAATTTACCAACAAACACAATAATTGAAGTTTGAAGTTGAAACAAAGTGATTTCAACTCAAAAGGGACCAAACTGTATATCATTGTCTTTGTCCTCACTACATACCACCTTATCTCATCTCTACCCATAATAGAAAATATTGCCCAAAAGTATTAAACCTATTGTATTTTCATTAATTCAGTCATAAGCTTTTTAATTTTGCCAATTAAGTTCTAAGCATTTTCACATTTTGCCAGTTAAGTTAATTCGGCTAATTTTAGTTAGAAATCACCGACATGGATACTACCTAACCAACGTTGATGTTGATAAGTTTTTATAATTTTATGATTTTTTTTAATTTTTTTTTCTTATTGTTTTCCTTCTTCTTCTTTTTTTCTTTTTTTCTAAGCTTAATGAGGGATGTCAGCTAAGAGTAAGTATGGTTTGAGTGGATGATTCCTAAGGACTGGTTCCGATTTAGAATTGAGAACTGCCCTTCGGTCCTATAGATCCACTCGGGAATTGAACCGCCGATCCGATCTAATTTTTAGATAGATCCATGGAATTGGTCTAACCATGATCAATTTTTTTTTTTTTTTGGATTAATATTTCCTTCCTTAGGATCATTGCCACCACTCATCAGCCATACACATATAGATCCAAAGCATTGAGTATACAAAATACAAAGATGGAAAGGGAAATAAGGTAGTGAGAAAAAAGGCCCAATACACAAACACCGACTTGATTACTTGATTTTGTTTGAGTAGGGAGAAAGAAATACGAATGCCTAAAAGTGCAAAGATCATATCATGTGAAGTTAAGCATTAAACAAAGTAAATATTGAATTTGTTTTCTTCTATGAATGGGCATATTGCGCTGTCATTCAATCATTTTATTGAAATGTCAAGTGCATTTCAACCAAGGTATCTATATGCAAAATTAAAGCGTCAATTCTTTTCAAATCATGATAGTTAGCAATTATATGAAATCATATCATTAAAATAATCTCAATCATGGCAATTTAGATTTTTTCATTTTTTTATATTAAAAATTAATATATTATTACAATAGTAGTCCAGTCCACATGGAAGGGTAGGTGAACTATGGAATTGGGAGCCAGATTGGTACCCACTGCTTCTCTTAAAAACCACCAGTTTCGACTTGGTCCGATTTCAAGTGGGCCAAGCAATTCCCAATTCCTTTGCACACCCCTAATGTTGGCCAACTCTCGTCAGTTGCAAGGGAGGGTCATGGCCCTTGCCTAGTGGCCAACAAGAATTAATAGCACTTGCTTGTGGTTGGTGAGGGTTGGCTAGCGACATTCTTTAGACTTGATGTGGAAAAAGAAGAAAGAAAACAATAAAGAAAAGGAAAAATAATAAAAAAAAAGCACCGGCCATTATTTAGTGACACTACTATCATATACGTTAACAATTTTCGGTTAAAATAATAAAATAGCACCGCCATTATCTAGTGACACTACTGTCATATACGTTAACAATTTTCGGTTAAAATAATAAAAAAGCACCGCCATTATCTAGTGACATTACTGTCATATACGTTAACAATTTTCGGTTAAATTAATAAAAAAGCACCGGCCATTATCTAGTGACACTACTGTCATATATGTTTATAACTTTTTATATAATTTTCTTACTCACAATACTATATTCTTAGCTGTCTCTTTACGAGTTTTATGCTCTCTTTGTTTAAATTTTTCTAAGTGGGATGGATATGCGGTTTCTTTGTGTCCTCCGAGTGATTCGTAACTATAAGCTCGTATTCAAACGATAACAATCTCGCATGGTTATTTTGACTATTCCTTGGATGTCTGACCAACGTAGAACGGGTCAAATCATTACAGATTCATCATGTAAAAACAAGATTTATTACCACGACGATGCCACATTGCGAGAGCAACATATTAGTCCGAGGATACCTGCGGACGATTCTAAAGTTTTGACTTTTCCTTTTACTTTCTCACCTCAATTCTCACCGGGAACCCACCCTTCATCTTCGAGCTGAGGTACGCAGTGAACACCGGCTCCTCCCCTTCCTCCGCCGCGGGCACCACCCTGAACTGCCGCAGCACCTCGGCCACCACTCTCTTCATTTGCAGGAACGCCATTTCCTTCCCAAGACAAACCCTCGGCCCCCTGGAACACCGGGTACTGAACGCGT
This sequence comes from Eucalyptus grandis, assembly GCF_016545825.1. NCBI lineage: Eukaryota > Viridiplantae > Streptophyta > Magnoliopsida > Myrtales > Myrtaceae > Eucalyptus > Eucalyptus grandis. The sequence continues at coordinate 42,825,233 of NC_052622.1, read as the reverse complement.
CCCTATTGACGAACACCCACTTCTCGCTGCCATCCTCCGCCGCCCTCAGCCACCTCTCCGGCTTGAACTCCGGCCAGTCCTTTCCCCATAGCTGTTCCAGCCTCCCCATCGCGTACGGATGGTACGCCACCCTCATCCCCTTTTTTCACCACCGTGCCGTCCTCCAAGACGTCGTCGCTAATAGCCTCCTTCGTGTCAACCGGCACCGGCGGATAAAACCGCATGCTCACACAGCGACGCGTGCGTGTACACCATCTCCTTCACATCATTGTACTCGCAACATGTCCGTCGGACTTCTCCATGATCTCACCTCGGACTTTGGCCTCCACCTCCGGGTTCTTGTGGAGCAGCCAGAAGTACCACGTCAGCGCGGCCGATGTGGTGTCCCGGCCGGCAAGTATGAAGCTGATGACGATGTCGGTGACGAAGTTCTCATCGGAGTGGCCTGAGCTCAAGAACCGCGACAGAAGGTCGTCGGCGGCCGACTCCGGCGGCGACTTCTCGCTCAGCTCTCTCTTCTTTTCCTCACGATTTTCTTCGCAAACTCACGGATTTCGGAGACCGCGACCCGGAGACGCTTCTCGGATCCTAGGTTGAAGAAACGCTTGATCCTCCAAATCACGGAGAAGAACTCTTGAAACCTCCCGCTGCTTATTCTCACTGCGTCTTCAAACGCTTCTGCGAACTTCGCCTGTCGAATACCAAATCGTTCGATGAGTGATGTGATTGACAGAAATTTGTGTTTGTTTGGCAAGGCTCACCCTAAACTGCACATCTTTTATATCTGTAATTTAGTAAAATGAGTCCGGACAACACTTACTTTCGGCTGAGGAAGCGATGGCGACAGATTTTCGGCATCGTACCCGAACGCGATCTTGCATATGTTGTCGAAGGCGAACCTCTGGAGGATATCCTGCATGTCTATCACTGACCCACTCTTGGCTGCGGAAGCCAGGAGAGGCATGAGCCGCTCTTTTAGCTCGGTGTCGACGACGGTCTCGATGAACTTCCGCAGCGATCGGGTATTGAACTCGTGGCTGGCGACCTGCCTCTGGAACTTCCAGGACTCGCCGTCTGTATTGAAGATTCCATCGCCGAGGACGTCGCGGAGGGTAATCTTGAAAACCCCGCCCTTCTCGTAGTTGCCGAAGTGGGTCTTGAGGATGTGCTGGACGTTGGCGGGATTGCCTGTGAAGACATGGCGGTTGCCGAGGGGGCGGTGGAAGACAGGTCGCTGAGGGGAGTTCCGGACCAGGTCGGCGGTCCAGTCGATCCGCCGTTCGATGTTGGGGAAGAATGAGAAGTAGGAGCCGAAGATAGGGTAGACTCTCGGGAGGTTCTTTGAGGGCGGCAGCTGCGACGATCCGAAGAAGAAGAAGAAGAAGACGACGCTGAGGACGATGAACAGCGATGTGAAGACGATGGAGTGAGAAAGCGATGGAAAGAGATCAAAGCGCGACAAGGCCGAGAGAAAGGAGGAGGAAATCATGGCGAGGCGTGGTGGTTGGGCTTTGAGATTTGAGATCTTTTGTAGGCTTTTAGGATTCCATGTGCTTGCAGAGGTCGAAATGAGTGGGTGGTGTATTTATAGGCAGATTTTAATGATTATGATTTTATATTAAGAAGTACTCATGTTTTTCTTCATTATATAATGTCATGTTCACATCTTCGATGGGAAGACGATGGAGTGAGAAAGCGATGGAAAGAGATCAAAGCACGACAAGGCCGAGAGAAAGGAGGAGGAAATCACGGTGAGGAAATGAGTGGGTGGGGGTATTTATAAGCAGATTTTAATGATTATGATTTTATATTAAGACGTACCCATGTTTTTCTTCATTATATAATGTCTCGTAGGAAATTGCGAGGGGTTCGCCCTAGTGGCCATCCTTCTAATTTAGAATGGGGAGGTGGGGGGTTCAAATCCCCATTTTCTCAGGAAGACTTGGGGTGAGGACGATTTTATTTTAGAAATGGTTTTTGACTTCCACGCCCTGCAATGAGACAGAGCAAAAGTAGAAATGGTTTTTGACTCCCACGCCGTCCTGCAATGAGACAGGGCAAAAGTCTGAGAGTGTGTGTTAGAGTAGGATTAAAGTAGAACCGACAAAAAAAAAATCTCGTAGGGCTTTTAGGATTTCATGTGATTGCAAAGGTCGAAATGAGTGTGTGGGGTATTTATAAGCATATATTTAATTATTATGATTTTATATTAAGACGTACCCATGTTTTTCTTCATTATATAATGTCTCGTAGGGCTTTTAGGATTTCATGTGCTTGCAAAGGTCCGAATGAGTGGGTGGGGTATTTATAAGCAAATTTTAATGATTATGATTTTATATTAAGATGTACCTATGTTTTTCTTCATTATATAATGCCTCGTAGGGTTTTTAGGATTTCATGTGCTTGCAGAGGTCGAAATGACATCATTCTATGCGTTATTAAACATAGAGAATGCTGATTCGTACGTTTTCATATGACATCATGGGCACCTCGATCTTTTAACGAAAATGGTGGAAACATTTGGCCTCCGAAGGTGTGAACATGACATTATATAATGAAGAAAAACATGGGTACGTCTTAATATAAAATCATAATCATTAAAATATGATTATAAATACCCCACCCACTCATTTGGACCTTTGCAAGCACATGAAATCTAAAAGCCCTACGAGACATTATATAATGAAGAAAAACATGGGTACGTCTTAATATAAAATCATAATCATTAAAATATGCTTATAAATACCCCATCCACTCATTTCGACCTCTGCAAGCAGATGAAATCCTAAAACCCCTAGGAGAAATAATAAGACATTAGAAATTTACGTGATTTGGTCTGAGTATCGGTACCTACGTTCACGGAGAGAGCCAGTAGCAAATAATCTAATATAATTGAGGAATCGGAGTTTATAATTGCTTTCACACGCCGAAATCAGTGTTTCCTACACCTAAATTTAATCCGAAACCCAAAATATTTATAAATAAATAATTCACTAACATAAACTCGTCGCACAAAATTACCACATGCTTTCAAACTCAAAACAAAATACTCTACATATGCCAAAATCAAGAACTTCAGCATTTATCTTTGGTTCGAGTACATACGTTTTCACGTTCCTCAAGGCTTCGCGTGGCTTCAAAAACTTGCGGCTCCTCTCTCAAGTGGTGTGGATGTGCGGCTCCTTTCTTTCTTTCGTAGGGCTTCAGCGACTTCCTCGGAAAGAAAAAAAAAAAAGACGCATTCTGTTTTATACATGTGTGCCCAGAGTCAACAGCTTTGACTCTGGGCCCCACGGTCTGATTCCTTTTTCAATGGGAATTGGACGCCGCAGGTTTCATTTTTCTCCATTTTTCTTTTATCTTCCTTAAAAATAAATAGATAATAAAATATATAGTGTGCCCCTTTTTTTTGTCTTCTAGTGACAAAACATATCCTCCATGCTTCGTTGCTTATTTTGCACGTCCAAAAGAAAGTCTAATAATAAGAAGAAAGATTTCTTCATCTTATTTATAATCCATTTGGAAAATCTTCCCAACAAACTTCGATTCAACAAATCATTATCCAAATCCAAATTAGATATATTAATTTAATCGTTATTCGAATTTAAAATCGAGACATTAATTTAACAGTATGTATGTAGGGGGTGCGAAACGACAAGGCAAGAAACATGAGCGGTGTTGGGGAGGCGATGGTGATGAGTGACGACAGAGGTGACGGCGTTGTCGCTGTGATGTTATGGGTAGAGAGAAAGAGATGCTCATATTTCGACGGTAGTATTTGCCTTTGCTATCCCCTATGTTTTGAAAACTAGATACAATCAATTCACATGTATCATACATCATCTTCTTTGGGAATGTGCATGGTTTCATGATAAAATCAGATCTAAGGGAACCACTCCAATTCCGAGTTTTAGAATATTGAAGGTAATTGGTTTTGATGGGTAAGTTTAAGGTTCCCAAGAGAAACTTCAAGTGGAAGTTTCACTTGAAACCTGACACATGAAACTTAAAATAAGTTTTTATATATTTTCTTGTTCTATTTCTATTCCTATTTCCTAGCGTACGATGATAAGCACTTAATCTGGAACCACTAATTTGAACTTCCATTCTAATAAATATATAATTATTACTTTGTTAATGTTTCATATTTTTCGTATGTTTAAATATAAGTTGTAGTAAGTGGATTGTAATAGTAAATAGCGGTTATTAGAATTATTCAATTAAGAATATATGTGGAACTTGAGTAAACCCTGAAATTTGTGACAATGTTGCTTTTGAGTTTCAAAGTATGTAGCGTTCTAACAAGTAAGTTCTAGGTGTATTTGGAGCTACCCTGAAAACGCTCACTCCTATTTTTCCTACCTTCATTACTTTAGAGATTCCACTTCAAGATCCATCTAACGATTTTAATCTTAATTACAGGCCTATAATTTTCTTTCCAACTTTACCCCTTCTCCGCCTGCGTCGTGCACGACCGCCACGCTGTCTTCCCCATCCCTCACCCAACGTTCTCCGCCGCGATCTTCGCCGAGCTTGACGTTGGATCTAGGTTGTGTTCGCCACGGCATCGAGCTCTTTGTTTAATGGAGCTCAACACTACATGTGGGGGTCATTTTGTTTCACGACTGTATAATAAGTATAGAAACATCGGCGGTTTCCATTGCGTAAATTCCTCGTATGCCCAAATATCAAATGGATCCTACTGAGTAGCCTTGGAGTTCCTTTCCTTTTTAAATGATTTTCGTCCTTCCGTAACGTTTCACAAGGGGTGGCCTACACGATTTGTCGAACCTTACACACCAAGAAAATCGATGCACGGGATGACGGGATCGGCCGTCCTCTATTTTCCCTACCAATCTCCTTTTGTATCTCATTTTGCCCTCTCATTTCGGAAAATTATAAAGCAGGTAAGGCTTCCCAATGATCACCATAAGTTATCACTCCGTGCATCTCACGTTATTAAAAATAAGCCATAAACCAATTTTTGAGTCGGTATGTCTTGGCCTCAGCTCCTTGATGTATCGATCGGATCGAGGGATTCAAGAAGAACATGAGCTAAAACTTAGGGTAAATGGTCCGATCACGAGATTATTTTCATTTGGTGATGTGCAACACTACAAAAGATTTGGCTACCGCATTGTTGCCGTTGGTTGGTATATTTTGTCGTCAAAAGCTATGAGGGAAAATTATCAAAAAAAATCCTAAAGCTATTACAATTATGTCAATTTAATCATAAACTTATTTTTTTTTGCCAATTGAATCGTAAACCTTTTGCAATTATGTCGGTTTAATCCTTCTAGTCAAAATTGGCCTACCGGCACCGATGTGGCCGTTGGCGATGCCGCAACAATTTTTTTTTAATAATCTTATATTTTTTCGAATTATTTTGTTAATTTTTTTTTAATCTTTTTTTCCCAACTCCCTCCTTCTTCCTTTGGCTTCGGCGATCGGCTAGAGGGGAAGGCTAGCCGATTGCCGGATTGAAGGGTCGCCCGGTCGCCTCAATACGACGACGCGGCCCTCCCCCTCGGCCAATCGTCGAGCCAAAGGAAGAAGGAGGGAGGAGAAAAAAAAAAAAAGAGGAAAAAAAGGGAAAAATATTATAAAAAAAAGTTAATAAAAAATTTGAAATAATAAAAGTTTATAAAAAAAATTGTTGCCGATCTTGGCCTCGGCAGCCATGTCAGTGTCGGCTGGCCAACTTTGGTAAGAATGATTGAATTGACATAATTACAAAAGGTTTATGGCTTAATTGGCTAAAAATAAGTTTATAATTGAATTTGCACAATTGCAATAGGTTTATGGCTTTTTAAGTAATTTTCTCAAAGGTATGACGACATAAATTTTCGTTGTCGAGCCTCCATCGCAAAACCCCCTTCTCACTAGGCCAACACCACGCAAATTCGACATTTTGTCGCCCTAAATTCTAGCAAGGGCAAGGTCGTCACCCTAGGTAGTCCATGGTGACAAAATATGTTATGTGGCCATTGGTAGTAAGGTTGTCTCGCATCGATTGTGGAAGCGGCTGGTGGTAGGTTTATAAGTGTGAAAGAAAACTTCACTCGCATGGGAAAGTTATCGGTTATTGTGTCTTTGACCTGGCTCAAAGGGTGAGGCTTTCCCTCACACTTATATATTGATCACCAGCTCTTTTCATAATTGATATGGAACAACCTCAATAGTTTTCTCATCGTAAGAATACACTACAGCAATGGATTTGAAATGTGTTCACTATAGAATGTACTAAAAATCAGGATTTTAATGTAGAAGGCACACGTAAGGATTTAATCTAACCTTACCCATGCAAGAGTTCAAATTATCCTTTGATGTATGAGGGGACGCTATTGACTTAATCATTGGAGTCGGGGACGCAACACGCACATTATATAGACCGTTTCATGAAAGCGAGAGTTCGAATTATCCTTTGATATACAAGGGGATGCTACTTAGCCATAGGAGTTGGGGATGCAAACACATTATATAGACCATTTCATGAAAGCAAAGCTAATATCGCATAAGATAGCTTGCTCCTAAACCAAATTTCGACTAATGTTTAACCATATGAAATCAAAAGTCAGATCATAAGAACAAAAACATGACTTCCCGTATTCATCTAGTTCTTGCAAGTTTGGTCAATGTCCGGGGGTCATATTGAATTACACAACATACTCCACCGGCCGAGCATTTTGGTCAATGGAAAAGACGAGGTGTTCTTCTATAAAGTATTGCTCATCTTATCTGCTATCCTATGACATCTTCGCTTGCGATAATAGCCAAAAGCATCAATTTACAAAGAAAATCATCCAATGACATCTTTGCTTACGGATACTAAGTAGGAAAGAGCGTCAGTCCAAGGTTAACCTGGACCAACCCTAGATCGGCCCAAACCTGCCAGTTCTAGTTTGTTTCCTAAGGAGACTAAGTCAGTTCTCAGTTTTGAAATCCCTGGACTAGCACTGTGCGACTTAGTCCTCGGTCTTGAGAATTTAGTGTTGGTCCAACCTAGACCAACCTTGATTATAAATATGTATATATATAATATTTTAGATATATTATATATTATATATCTAATATTTTTATATATATTTTAAAGAGTGAATCCTAACATAAATGGTGTTAAACAGCATCAAACGGCATCCTCCTCCTCCAATTCTTGTTCTCCTTTTTTTTTTTTTTTATCCTCTTCTTTTTTCTTTATCTTATACAATTTTCACTAGAAAGAAACAACTTTTCATTCGCGAGCAACCTCCCCTTGCTTGCCACGCGACACTCTCCCCATTCAGCACTCACCACTCGCTTGCATTGCTTGTTGCTTGCCCTGCTCATCACTCCACTCGCGCCACTTGCTATTGGTAGCTTGACGCTTGCCCCTTTGCCACTTAATGCCGAATCGCTTGCTGCTCACCGCTCAACGCTTGCGCCGCTTGCCTCTCTTCTTTGGCCTCACTCGTTGTCGAGTAAATCAAAAGGAAACAAAGCCCTAATTAGAAACCCTCTTCACTCGTGAGCAATCCTTGCCATTCGCCACTCGCCTTGCAGGTTGCCTCTGTTCGCTCACCCGCTGCTCACCCTCATCTTGTGGCTTGACCCTGTTAATGGATATGTAATTTAGAATAATAGATTTGTCTTTTCAAGGAATACAAAAAATGAAAAAAAAAAAAATATTGATTGGTCCTAAGTTGACCTTTGAACTAGACTGAACCCATAGGATCGGTCCCAGACTGAACCCATAGAATTGGTCCAGTCATTGGTTTGAAGTTCAATCGGGTTGATCCTTGGTTTCAAAAATTGGGGATCAACACTGTGCGGGTTGATCCCCGAGTTAAGTGTTGGATCGGCCCAATTCGGACCATGTTCATCCCTAATACTAAGAGAGCGAATCGATTACTTAGAGAAAAGCAAGACCTTTCACTCAAGTCATCAAAGCCGGCCGTTTCTCAATTAGGATCGCATGATTCGATTTGATTAGAAGTCTCCACAATATGTGCCAAAGTCGCAAACGAATCTATTGATTTGACTAGCAAATTTATGATTCGATACATATTTATCAATTTGACTGACTTAGATGCTCTTTCATCATACTTAGTGATGTTTGATATATTTGATAGTTGTGATTAATAGAGAATTTCGCACTCTACAATGCGAAAAAAAAAAGGATAAACAATTACATCTTCTTATGCATAAAATCATTGCATTGACTTGAAAATAAAATTATATTCGTATTGATCATAAATCTTACTCAAAATTTCACATTATGTAACATCAATCACAGAAATTATACATGTCTAAGACATGCAATACTAATTTTAGGAATTTTATCGGATATAACGTCTAGATTCAGTTTTCAGATTCAAAATTTGCAAATGTTATAACAACGACCCCTGCTTTTAGACTGGGTGAAAGTAAGAGGTCAACTTCTTGAAATGAGAAAACCAATCACGTAGGGTTACAGATTAGACAAAATAATGAAAAGTACCATGAAGTTGCTGTCAAGGTTTGATAAGTGCTAATGACTTCTTGAGGGTAACAAATGATTTATTTAAAAAGTAATGATAATTATTTTAATTGCAGGATTGTGTGGGCTGGTGTGAAGATAATAAAAAGGCCCAAAGTCCAAAGTAAGTTGGAGTAAATATAATATGAACTCATTAAAATAAGCGGATTGCATTTCATCAAGAATAAGAAAGGATTAAATTTCAAGATACTGTTGCATATTTTCTTCTCCACGTAACCATTATATGGATGATTACTTATATAATTGATCATCCCATGAATAGATATGGTAATATATTTTTCTAGGAAAAAAATCACATATTTGAATTTTATGACTTTAATGGAATCCACTAATAAGTTTTATGATTGAAGATCATATATTTGAAGATGAAAAAATCGCAATATTTTCTTCAAGAAGAAAAAAAGATCACTTTTGAATAATTTAATCACGGTTTTAACTAGCCATTTTTTTTATGGCTAAAGTAATTTAGAAAATTTATAAGAAACCTATAAAAAATGATATTACCATCAGCAACCCCACATCATATTGACATAAAAGACTTGAGTGGGATGTCATTTATCCTAATAAGGTTTTCAATCGGATTGGGCAGATTTGTAAACGTAGGAATTACCAAATAAATACTTGGTTTGAATTTGACATTCCCGTGAGACTTTGGATCAAGATGAGACGCAAGATATCTTTTATTAAATATAATATGAGGACTAGTTTTCTAACTGAACAAATAATAAGGACTAAAATTGAAAATTCCTACAAGCACACGAAACTTCTTCAATTGGAGTGGGAACTTCACCAATTGAGTTATAAACCAGAGACTTAATCTCATAAGAAAACATAGTCGCAAAAAATAATCTTCCATGCAAATAAAAAAAAAAAAAAAAAAAACGTGACGTCAAAGCCATCCATCCACGTTGATATTCATTCATTCGTTTTGCTGATCATCGACCCCATCTTATTCCAAAATCCGCAGGGAAAGATGCGTGGTCCGAGCTCGTCGGAGCGAATGGGGACGCTGCAGCTTTGAAGATAGAGAGCGAGAACCCGGCTGTCGATGCCGTCGTGCGGAGGGAAGGAACTCAGGTTACGACGGACTTCTGATGCAATGCGGTCTGGGTCTGGGTCGACAAAGACCATTTTGTGACTCAAGTCCCTCGCATAGGCTAAAAGTATGAAACGTTCCGTGAATTATTTGATTCTTGTCTAGACCGGAGTTTTCTACTTAGTTTATCATGGAGATAAAAGGCATGGTAATTGAGATGATTCTTTATTTATTTTTTAGCAACAATTGAGATGATTTCAATTGCCTAAGATAAGGAAGGACGAAAAGTAATTCATGTGTTACGATGTTTTTATGCTTGAGAACTCAAATAAGATCTTTGTCACGTATAATGACCAAAGTAAGTTGTTTAGTAATCATGCATCATCTTATATCAGACTCACCTTTTTCTCCCTCGTTTCAAGTTTCGATCCCCCAACCTCCGTCTCATACAACTAGGTCGAGCGTTCGTTGGCATCTAATGAAAATTTGACATCAATTTATCGATTGACGACGGATCGGGTGTATACATTCCGAATTCTATTTGTGAATAGAAGGTAAAGATAATCAAACTCCAAAAAGGAAAAAAGAATGAAGAAAGTTAATGTCCCTCCATATTGACAGAAAACCTATTGAAAGGAGAAATGAAAAGGAAACAGTTCAACCTAGATTTGTGCCAACCCTAAGCTTACTGACAGTTAGAAAGAGAGAGATTAATAAGGCCTTAGAGGATTGGGTAAAGCTACGAGCCTTACAAGGCCATTACGTGTCTAGACCCCAAGCTTTAATTTTCCGCACCAAAATTAGGAACCGGGATGCATTTATTTTTATTAAAAAATGAATAATTTAAAAAATATTTTTCAAAAAATGATTGCTCAAATCACTTGTAAAAGTGAATGAATGAAAAAATATTTTTATCATCCATGAAATGTTTTAAACATAAATTGTTAAAGTAATAAAAATTATATTTATTAATTAATTATTTCAATTGATATAATCGATCTTTTCAAATAATTTATTTATTTATTTATTTTTCACAAAACAAACGAAATTAAGTGTTTAGATAGCAGTATGCTTAAATATGAAAATCTTCCTCGGATTTTCTTGAGTGTCAGTGGAGAAAGTGATGTAGTAATATGTCGTGGTGTGCAACCGGACCGGGTCAACCCGGTTCCCGGATCGGCCCACCCGGAAAACAGGGTCGGGAACCGGTTCCGGTTGAAACCAGTCTGGGAACCGGTTCCCAAAATTCAGACCCTGTTTGAACCGGTTCCAAGGAATTACCCACCCGGGAACCGGTTTGAGAACCGGTTTTCAAGGCAGCCCAAAAGTCCAAATGACCAAAACCCTAATTTGTTTCTACTCTCACGCTCTCACACCCGCAAACTTTCCCGAGCAGCAGACCCTCTCTCTCGAGCGGGCTCGGCGAGTCAGTCCTGCCCAATTCAGGTCCCGATCTAATCTCGTGCACGCTCGTGTGTGTTCTTGGGTCCCGCCTCGCTTGTCCCGCTTCGAGTTAGATCCGCCGTTGCGTTGCGTTGCGTTGCGTTGTGTTTTGGTCGTTCGTATTATGTTCCCTGTCCGATTGTCGTTGCTGACGAAATGGGCTCTCGATGCGTCGATGTTCCCGAGGTGGTGGGATGCCGTCGCTCGTCGTTTTGTGTCCCGGGTTGGTTCGGTATATATTGTGCGCGAGATCTCGCGTTTCTTGGCGTGGGATTTGTGGGTTTGGTTGATCTCGCTGGTTGGGCTTCGGGTAGTCGCGTCTTGTGTGTTTGAGTCGAGAGAGATCCGGTGTCGTTAAGTGTGAGTTCGATGTGAAAGTTCTGATTTTTTAGAACGCTTGTGGGGTGATGATCTGGAGCGAGCTCGACCTTGTTTCGTTCGTTTGATGGATTTCGTCTTTGGTCAATGATAATCCGATGTGGGTGTGATGAGGAAGTTGCTACCATTGTTCGTGCTTCTGGCTCCTGTCGACACGCTTTTTTTAGTTTAGCATTGCTTCTTTTGTCATGTCATATGTTCAATCCATTCGGAGAAGTGTCTGCATATATATACAAGCATATACTGTTGAATTTGATCTCTTTCGGGCATGTCGGTGGATTAACATAAGGTCTTGGTTGGTTGCAGATATGGGATGAGGATTTCGTGGACGCCTTGCTTACTGGTAGCCCCTTTCTCTGAAAGAATGAAGAGCTCCAAGTTCGATCTCCATACATATGACTATGGACTTGCTTCTTTCTATTTCTGTCGTTTGAATTGGGACAATCCTGTTATTTCTGACATTAGAATGACCTGATTTTGTATTTGGAGATGATATACTGACCTGATTTTGTATTTGGAGATGAAATACATGTTTGGATGCAAGATGGTCGAATTATATACTCGGTTGTTTTCTTCAAGGGGAGTCCAAATTTTATATATGTTCCCAATGAGTTTGGTCGGAGGATGTGCTTGGTTCGGTCTTTTTGTTTCAACAGATAACTCATCTAGACTTGCTTTTCTAAGGTTAATTTTTATGCAAAACAGGTTCCAATATAAACAGGGGTCAACCCTGTTTCCGGACCGAAAAAACGAGGGTGGGCCGGGAACAGTCCAATGAAAACGGGGGTAGGGAACAGGTCCCGAGTCTAGACCCTACCCACCCGGACCCGCTCACCCCTAGTAATATGTTCCCACATATATCCTCCTCCCGTAATTTCTCGATCGGCCACTGAATTTCGATATATTTTGGAAAAAGTTATCGTGGGATTCCTGTCAGATTGCGTCAAGTGTAAAGATATATAAGTGAAGCATAGTAAGCCCCTAGCAAAACACAACATACTTCAGTTGATCATCGATGAATCGTGCCCTTAATTCAAAAACAAAACCGTGGGGGTTGTTGTTTTATCCTTTTATTTTCCTTTCTGCCTTGCACAATTTTTTTTTCCTAAAGAGGCAATTTAAGATGCAATTTTAGTGCAACCTAAAAAAATATTTGCCCAAAATAATACTTGCCTGCATGGAAAAAGAGTGCATAATCTTGCCGTTAGTTTACAAAGTGGACAGTGCGACCTCAGTCGCAAATTTTGAAGTTGGAATATGAGAAACTCACTTAGTAGGTAAGTCATAAAACTTATTGCAAAAGTATGATTAAGTTCTCAAACTTTTAAAAGTGCAATTAAGTCCTAAACTTTATCAAATTAGTAAAATTATGTCCTTTCATTAATTCTATTTAATTTGATTAACGGAAAACACTAACTTGATGTTTTATTATTTTCCCTACAGGGTTAATGTAATTAAAATAATATCGTTTTGGTCAAAATTTGATTTTTAATACCAATTTTATTTAAGATATATTAAAAAATTAGCAAAACCTTAGAGAAATACAAAAAAAAGAAGAAGAAGAAGAAGGAAAAAGCAGGTGGTGGGCTTACTGCTCGGCGATGGTGGGGAATGCTTAGCCAATCACCAGCAACCCTCGCCCAGGCTTGGGCGAAAGGAAAAATGGGAGGTCAAGAAAATTAAAATTAATTAATACAAATTTTCAGTTGCCTCAAAAAAAAAAAAAAAAAAAAAGATGTGACTCTGGCAATTGATCGTTTGATGGTCCTTAATACCCTTTCTATGTTATTAGTAAGGCGCTATCACCTTATCTATAATTAGGGGCCTTTTCAATAAGGTTCACGATTGGGCGCTCATATTTTTTGGCTCCCTTCATTAGTCTTGATTGGCAGATGGAAATACCCAAGTGCGTCGGGTAGCATCTTATGGTCGATAAAGGTTACGCTTGAGTGATCCTTCCCTAATCATAACATATATATAAAAAAAAAAAAAAAAAAAAGTTTTGATTCCGGTGGTCAACTGGCCGGGGCCATCTTGTATTATTCATTTCCTGCATCCTATGGAAAAAGAAAAGAAAAAGAAAAGGATATCAATGTCGTGTGTGATGGAGCAAAACCATACGGAGTTTGAATAGTACAACACATGTCAGCACCACATGTCACGACGACATGCATGAAATAAATATCTCCATTCGGATGTTTGACATATCTCCAAGCTGTCACCCTATTTTCCTTTCCCTCCCTTCGGCCGGCGTTCCCTTCTCTGCTTTGAAAAACTGATGGAATGATCCCGATGATGCGAACCCCGCTCGCACGTAATTAGATGAAGTGAGCGCCGCGTGAATCCGCATAATTCGACATCGCATGGGCGGCGATGGGCTCGCGTCAATCGGTTTCATGCAATAAGGACTCTCTCGCTGACGCTGACCCTCCTCTCTCTCCTCCGCTCATGTTTGTCCACTGCATCTCTCGTCCTCTCTCACCCGCTGGCTGCCATCATGTTAGCGCCCTCTACCGCTCTTCGCCGTGGCCCCCGGGGTCTCAGTTCCAGCACCAAATGGCGGCCCGAACCCTGGATTCAAGGTCCAATGTGGCGGCCCGCTAGCTCGTGATGGCGGTAGGGAAGGGCTTTGGACTGGGGCGATGGCAGTGCTATGGGATCATAAGCTTATTACGCACTTATCCACTCCCGTCACTAAGGAGAAGTAGCAATTCTTTTTTTTTTTTTCAGACAAGTAAATGAACATCGAGTAGAGATGTTATGCCCTGGATTTTAGGTCTGTTTGTGAGCTTAATACACATGAATCCTCGAATTATGTATCTGATGAGCGGGTCTCACATAACACGAGATCTAAAGTTCTATGGGATCACAAACTTATTATGCACTTATCCCCTCCCGTCACTAAGGAGAAGTAATAATTCTTTTTGTCGGACAAGAAAATGAACATTGACTAGAGATGTTATGCCTGGGGCCTCTGTCGTGAGCTTAATACACATGAATCCTTAAATTATATATCATATGTGATGAACGGATCTCGTACAACGTGAAATCTAAAGTTCTAGTAGCTTGATCGAATTGTTCGAAAATTATTTGAACTTCGCTTGACAACCATCAAAAACCAATTTATTATTACTTAATTCTCATATCTGAAGTTTTAGGGAAAAATTGTCTTAAAAATCCTAAACCTATTGCAATTTATTCCTAAACATTTTAATTTTACTAATTGAGTTCTAAATCTTTTAATAATTTATCAATTGAATCCATCCGATCAATTTTAATTGGAAATTGTTGACATGGATATCAAACATTCTACGTGGTACGATCGGTGTTGACATAGGCATTTTTGAATAATATTTTAATAATATTTTGAAAATTTTTAACTTTTTTTTTTTATAATTTTTTTTCTTTTTATCCTTTCTTTTTCTTTCCTTCTTCTATTTGCCACGGCCATTGGTTGTAGGCCAAGGCCAGGATGGTTGGCCTCACCTAGGTGAGTTAGATTTGGCAAGGCCAAGTGACCTTGCCAGGTGTCACTTAGCTGAGGGTAAGGATAAGGTCAAGGTCGCCACGAGGGCTTGCCATTGTGCTTCCATCCACCATCAATAGCAACCCCACACCCACTTGAGTCACTGTTGTCTCTCTCTCTCTCTCTCTCTCTCTCCATGCATGAAGGAGGTTGCAAGCTGCGGCAATGGAGGCCATAAGTCAGCCTTGCCATATTTGCACTAGGTGAGGCCACCTTGGCCTAGGGCAAGGCCGATTCTCGTCAGGCCTCACCAAAGTGACGCCCGATAAGGCCACCTCAATCTGGTCAAGGTTTGGCCTCATGAGATCTAGCGAGGATTGTCAATGCCAGCACTTGCGCTTGCCTAGCAATCCTTGCCTAGGTGAGGCTCGATGAGATTGACTCTTGCCTATGGCAAATGAGGCTAGTCCTCCCAACCAACAACCAATGATGAGCAACTTGGCTATTGGCGAAAAGAAGAGATAAAAGAACAAGAAAAAAAGAGGAAAACAGTTTAAAATATTTTTAAAAATATCAACTTTAGCATTAGTTATGCTACGTAGGACGACTAATGTCCATGTTAGCAATTTCTAGTCAAAATTGGCCGAATTGACTCAGAACGTAAAAATCTTAAAGACTCAATTAGTAAAATTAAAAGGTTTTTGGTTGAATTGGTAAAAGTTTAATAAATTGAGAATTTTTGGATACTTTTCTTGAAGTCTTAGGGGGCTCTAAACCTAATTTGCCTAAAATGATCTTAGATCGCTCATATATTGGATCCTGTTTACTACAAGATCTGTTCATCAAATGGCCAAGTCCTTAAGAGGGTTCAGTTCCCCCAGCTCAAGGGAAAATACCCCTTTCTTTCCTAGCTAAGAATCCGTACGCCTCAAACATGAAATAGTTGATTTTGGTTTTGAGCTTATAGCTTTAAAAAGGCAGGATGTGGCTCGGACATTTTCAGAATTACTTTACGAACGCAAAACTTTCCCTCGAAGGATTTTGCGAGTTCAAAACCGCAAGCACACCCTTTAGGCTTTGAGGTGTCTCAGCCTTCCTCTTTATATATTATTGCCTGCTCCCTTAGCCCATCTCGAATCGTAAAGAAAACTGAAGAGAGAGAAGTGTTTAAGTGGTGAATGCTGATACAAATGAATGAGAAGGGGCCCCTATATATTTAAGCCCCTTCAATTATAAATGTCGAGTTCCCCTTGACCTAACAGTCAAGATCCAAGCTTTTCATCTACCATCTACCCTATTCATTATAATAATTCTCCAAAACACAAGTTGTATGTTACTAATACCAACATCGACAACAGTTTAAAATACTCTTGGAACTCATATGAAGGCTTGTTCGGTCATCTTGGCCACCTCCTTGGCCCATTATGCATTGGGTACCTCCGGTCCAGGTGGTTGACTAGCAAATTGACAGATCATCCTGCGAGCCTTCCCATGGAATCACCTAGTGATGCCACCTCTCTCTCTCTCTCAAAGCCAATTCACACCAAGAAAATGAAGAAGGTGCTTGCCCCCATATGATGCACCTGTCATTTCCACTCTTTAGGCTCCGTTCGTTTCGCGGAAAATAATTTTCAGGAAAATATTTTCCGAAATTTCCGGTGTTCGGGTGGGCAGAAAATCACAGTCAAGGAAAACATTTTCCGGTCAACGGAAAATTCCTTCTTGACATCTTGGAAAATGATTTCTTCTTTTGAAAAGAGGAAATCATTTTCCATGCCTCTCGCCTCTTGCACGAGCTCTCTTCCTTCGCGTTCTCTCTCTCTCTCTCTCTTGCTCTCCCCGCTGCGAAGCCGGCTTCGACGATGTCCTTCTCCGGGATCAGCCTCCGCCCTCCTCGGCCGCTCCTGCCCGCCTGCTCCGGCCGGGGTGCCGCCGCCGTGCTCCGCTTCCCCGGCGGCTCGAAGCCGCTCGGGAGGATCCGGCTCAAGAGGGAGCACCGCGGCGACGCTGGGAGGCTCGCGGGGAGCCCGCCGTCCAGGCCGCTCGTCGTGCGGTGGCAAGCCGTGAACTCGTCGGATCTAGCGGCGGAGCTCGCGGCTCGCCGGATCTAGTAGCGAGCTCGGGCTCCCGATCCGGGCGAGCTCGAGCTCATCACCGATCCGGCGAGCTCGGGTGAGATCGGCCGAGCCTCGAGCTCGCTAGATCCGGCGGCGGAGCTCGCGGCTCGCCGGATCCAGGCGAGCTCGAGCTCTATCGCCAGATCCGACGAGCTCGGGTGAGATCGGCCGAGCCTCGAGCTCGCCGGATTTGGCCACCGGGTCTTGGTCGGCCGCTAGGCAGCCGGCCATCGTCAGGCAGGAAGGAGGTGGCGGCGGCGGAAGGAGGAGGAAGAAGGAGGAGGAAGGAGGCGACGGCGGAGGAAGGAGGAGGAAAAGAAAAATAAATAATATTTCGATTTTTAAAAATATAAATAATTAAAAAATCATTTAAAAATATTAAAATTTAATTTTTGATAATTTTTTCTAAACAATTAAATGAGCTAACGAACGGCGGAAAATATTTTCCACTCAAATTTTAGATTTTGGCCGAACACTAGAAAATAGAGTCATTTTCCAGGAAAATGACTTCCAGAAAATGTTTTCCGGAAACATGATATTTTTTCCTTGAACGAACGGAGCCTTAAAGTAATTAACTTTCTAAAGCACACATTGGGAATGGAGTAAGTCACATCTCATTGTCCACGTAACATCTTTAATATCAATAACCGGAATCCTAGATTATCATTCTCAAGATTACCAAAAAGAAAATGATTGTAAAGATGCCTCGGTATGGCTCACAAAATCGTTCATAGGGCAAAATTCATGCCTCTTATCTAATTCACACTATTAATTCTTGGGTTTTCCCATCAATTGGTTTGCTCTTAGTTTCTGGTATCTTCAATCCAGTTCCCTCCCAAAACAACTTCTGTAGGAAAAAGCGCATGGCCGGAGCTCGTTGGGGCAAAGCAGGAAGATCGCGGTGGAGATCGTCAAGAGAGAAAATTGCAACATCAGAGCCAGGGTGTTGCCAGCGGGGATGCTGGTGACAAGGGACTTCAGGCGCGATAGGGTTTGGGTTTGGGTCGATAGGAGTGGGAAGATCACTTAAGTTCCAAATATTGGCGAATTTTTTTTCGATTATCTCAATTTTTTACTAGTATTCATGGACTTCTTTCGTGTTAAATGAAAAAAATTATGAGGACCTATCTTTCAAAAGTACGTGGAATAATTACATAGTAAAAAAATGTCACGAAAACGGCTCAAAAACTAATGGTAAACCCTTTTCAAATACAAAAAATACTCTTATGGCTGATAATTTTGAACCATTGATGTCATTTTTCGATCACCTACGTATAATTGTCATGTCGCTTTATTAATGACCAAGTTCGTGGAGTAACCTTATGTAAATGTGAAGGGACAATGTCGCACATAATAGTTCAATGAGAGGGAAAATGTCTCATAATTCCTTTTCTTTATTTTTCCTTTTTTGGTATTTATGAGATAGTTACGTCAACAAATTTAATGTCCTTAAAAAATTGAGAAGATAGTGTCGCGACCTAATTTTTTCGGAGGTGTGAACCACCTAGGGTTTTGGCTAATGGATTGTTAAGCCTAGACTTAACTCGGGCTCTCCCAAGCCCATACCAATTCGCGACTTAGATTCAAGTTTTTAACATGCAATTGATTTTCAATTAGGAGTCGCCACTAATCAATTTATGGTAGGTCGATTAGACACCTAAGTAAAATAATGGGAGAATTATTTTACTTCTACGAACCAGAGATTATGGGTACGGGGACTTGATTACACTAAATTTCTCTAATGCCCTTTCGGTACCATTCTTTTAATTTCAAAAATGTTTTTTGCATGCAGCTTGAATTGATTTTAAATTCTAACATGTGAGGTAACCATGCAGGTACGCAAACCACCAATTTAACACTCAAGAAAGCAAATGAATAAATTGCAGGACTTACCTTATAGCAACGAAAGCATCTGCGTTGTTAGTTTAGAATTCACATCAGCAGTCCTAGATATGATTTCTAATTAACACGCAATTTTTGTTTTGTTTTCACTTAATTAATGAAAATCATGCGATATGCAATGCATGCCACTAATTTAACATGAAATGATATGACATGGCAACATGACTTAGCTATATGACCTAAGCAATATGACATAACTAAGCATGTAGTCTATCCTAAGCATGAGATGGATTTATTCTAAATAATTTTTTTGTATTTTCTATGAGATTCGAAATTAAAGAAATGCAACATTTAAATATGCAATCTAAATTAATTTAATGACTGACAATTTCTACTTAAATGGACCTAACAAAAATCACTAAATGACGTGCATTGTATGAACCTAATTCTATATGACGTGCACATGGTTTTATTCTAAATAAGCATGCAATTTATTCTAATATGCAATGACGTATAAAGAATGTCCTAATTCTACATGACATATGCATGATGACATTTTTTGTGTTTTTGTTTTATTAATTTCGAAATTAAGAATTATCAAATTATTAAACATGCAACCTAAGTAAAAAACACTAGCAACCTAAATTGATTGATTTGATTTTTGATTTTTGAAATTCGAAATAAAATCTCTATTCTAAATATGCAAGATAACAAGAAATATTCTAAAACAAACCTAATCCTAATTCAATTTTTTTTATTTTTCTTTTTTATGAAAACGAAATTGATTCAAACGACACGATAGCAAATCAGGCAAGATAAGATCAATATCCACAAATTGACGAATCATATCCCGCACATGAGATCGGATTGGCCAATTTTAGACAAAATCACGAATCGTATCTCGAGCGTGAGATCGGATTGGTGATTTTTCCGTGCGATTACGGGTCGTATTTCGAGCATGAAATTGGACCGTCAATCATATGCACGTTGCGAAATTAGGAAGATTTCCTAATTTAAAAGGCTACTCGAGATTTCACATATCTTAGCATATCGGAAATTTCCATCATGGGCATCAACGAATATATCAAATAAGGAAACGGAATTTTCGAAAATCAAAATAGATAAGATTTTTACCTAATTCGAATATTGGCTTCCGAATTCCGATCCTCAAACGGCTACTCACGACCCACGACGTGGTGGTGCTCAGCAAGGCTCACGGGATGGATACCCGCCAGGGGCTTTGCGTGCAGCTCCCGAGAAACCTAGAGAACCACAATTGGGAGATGCTCCAAATTTCTATAAAATAAGTGTACGAAATCCTCCCTCCTTTCAATGCATACGCCCTCCTTTACTCAAAGGACGTGTGCCCTTCTCTTGTGCAAATGTTAGTGACTCGGATGCTTGCCGAATGCCTCCACTGAAGACTTTGACCGAGCAACCCTCTCAGGCCACTTCTACACATTAAAAGAAATAAGAAAGTGGCATCTTATACGTGTAATGGGTATGAAACCGTGCCAAAAAAAAAAATCTGCAGTAAAAATAAAGAATAGAACTTTGCAGGATCGGTCTCGATTGTATGGAACCAGACACGTTGCTGCAGCTTGATGTGGCCCAACCAAGGTTACTCATCGTGGGAAACTCGCTGGAAAGACTTGCAGAAGACACGCTGGGCCGAGATCTCGCTTGGAATTGTTGGGACTTAGAGCGTTGAAATATGTTCAGCGGTGGCTCGAACTCGGACCTTCGCGATTGTCACAACCAAACGTGGGGCGGTGGAAGAATTTGGCTCGACCTGGGGTGCCCCTTGGCTTCAGCTTGGATTAGTGATCGAGGACAAGCTTCTGAGGACCTGCGAAACAGAACACAGCGATGCTTGGCTAGGTTTCTTGGTGCTGTTCGTGGGTCATGGTGCTGCAGGGGAGGTGACTGGATTCAGTCAAGGAAGACCTGCAATAATAAAAATTCAAACGAGAGCAAAATAAGTGGATCGGTGGAGGTCTCGGGCACGTCAAGGACGCTTGGAAAATTTTCTCTCATTCCATGTTGATCTCCAAGCATCGCCAAGTGGAGCTTTGTTAGAGCCGCCAAAATCTGAACGTCGTGAGCTTTCGACCTTCGTCATCGGAGGCTCCTTGGTGTGTGATCATCGTCGAAGGTCGCACCTCGGCTGGACAGCAAATCGTCATGTTGCAGGGAGCTGGAGGTGCAGCCCGGTCCACGATTTGTTGTTGCAAGGGTAAAGAGGAATTGTCGGTGTTTGCTGAGTAGTGTCACCGGGTCAATGGAGCGTTGGGCGTACTCCTCAAAATAAATCGCTAAGATCGCTTGTAAGGTGGCCAAGGATGATGACGAGATGCACTGATGATGTGATGAAGTGATCTGCGTATTTTTTGATGGTGCGGCCGCATGTGGGACTCCTTTTTGTCATGACTCCTTGAAAACGTGGACTAGATGTAGTGGATTATGCTCTCTCCTTGAACGAAACCTCGCCAGCGCTCCGCCGACTTCTCCCTTTTCTTATGCGAACAGGATTCTCTCTCTGCGATCTGATTTTTGACAAAACCGTCGAGCTTTTCTCCACTCCCTCCCGGTATCTCTCAATGGCCGTCTCTATCAATGTGTGGCCCCCTTCAAACCCTACGTATGTTTACTTATTTATAGGGCACGGATTAGGGTTTTTAAATTTTCTAAATCCATATCCACGAAGATTTCTTTTCAAACGCGATATTTGTTTTTTCCAAACGTAATATTTGCTTTTGAATTGAAATCTCACAAAGATAAATCTGTAAAATATCTCCGAGGATACGGGCTTGGACCGATTTGCTTTCTTTGTGGGCTTAGTCTAGCCTGTCAATTTAAAGCTCATAACCATTAATTCGAACTCATCCGCCACCGATCCAATAAACAAATGCAAAAAATGCAAATGCACTTAAATCTGTATGCTATGCAATTAATTATTTTTTCAGGGATAAAATTGACCCCTAATTTTTAATGCAATAAATGATTAATTAGGTCGCTAAAATTTAGGTGTCAACAGATAGCTAGTATTGCCATGGAGTAGATAAAGTTTCATTCTCATCTCTTTATTCTTTAATATCCAATGTTTTCCAATTTTGATAGAGATGTCAACTCAACCTATCACAATAAATATTTCCAATGCCCAAAGCCCCAGTGCTCATAAACCCCATAGCACTCGGATTTTGAAACTTGGATGGATTAAAAAAATAATTGCCCCACTCATGAGGCAAGACGAGAATGGATTTAGTCATTTTTACACCTCAATCATTTTAAATACCAAACTTATTATTATTTTTTTCTGTTGTGTGGTTTAATCAAACTAGTCTTCATCATCTTTCTTTCATTAGACAATTGATTGACAATCATATTCTTGCTTTTTTTCTAGTGATTAAAAAAACACAACGCACCGAATTTGAATAAGGTTATTTTTTTTTTCTAAATCAAAACTTAATTTCAACATAAATATGGGGCAACATAGAGCCCTGTTTGGTTCAGCTTTTCTAAGGGATTTTGAGCCCCCAAAGCCCTTTGGGGAAAATATTTTATTTTTGAAAAACAATTTGGAATGCTCATTGGCCAAATATTAGCATTCCCAATATTGAAAGCTCAATGCACCTCTAGACCTGCTTTGAGCAATGGACATTTTGGAAATGCAAGTTGTCACTGTTCATCTTCTTCCCCATTCATCTTTGTCTTTCCCAGAGTTAGGCTTCTCTGGCAGCCGTCATCGCCACCTGGGGGTCGCGTGTCCTCGATGACCACCACTTGGGGTGGCATGACTGTGACCCAGGCGGTGTCGCCTGGCGCGCGCGGACCCAAGTGGCGTCACTGAGCGCCCGCGAGCCAGGTGACGCCGCCGAGGTTGTGCGAACCCAAGCCGCGTTGCTCGGCTCACGCGAACCAGCAACGCCGCCCGAGGTCGCAACCTCAAGCCGCCGAACAGCTAGATCTGGCGATCTTGAGGCCACGGTACGGCCAGATCTAGCAGTCTGGAAGCCAAATTTGGCCGTCCGGCAGTTGGCCGGCGGTTAGCCAACCGCCGGATTTGATTTTCAGACTTAATATATATATAATAGCAAAAGCCAATTACAAATGTGAATTTTGTCAAACGGTGTTTATGCTAAAATTACTTTTCAATGCTATTTCACATTACAATTTACCAAACGGTATAACATTTCGGAAAACCCTTTTACCTCAAAGACATTTGCATTTTCTCAAAGTCATTTCCCCAAAGTTGAACCAAACGGGCCCAAAGTGGGGTGTCAGAACCCCAAATGCCCACGGAGAGTGGGAATTGGGCATACAAACTTGTCCAGCTTTTGTCTCTTTCAATTGCCATCTCTAACTTTAATGTGACAGCCTGAGATGCTTGGCTTACCACGTAAATGCAAAGAGCATCGCATGTTATCGCTAGAAAAGTCCAGAGCGCAGCCTTCAATTACATGCCTATATGTCCAAAACGACATTGATGGAAACGTGTTTTTGCTCCCGTATTGAAAGCTACTTATCACAAGCGAAAAATAAGTGAAGTTTCCTTCTTATAATTACAAATGGAAGACCAAAATAAACGATGGCGTACCATGTATCAACCCCACTTTCCAATTCATTACCATTTTCCTCCTCTTTCCCGTGACACCATTGCCCATCCTCAAACAAAACCCTATGAGCTAAAAGACTGAATCGCCCTCCTTTCAGACAATGTCAACCACAATTCGAGGTCCCCGCCACAGTGACCTCGTCGGGTCGTCAGCCACCAAGCTCACCGGAAGTTGAGCCCCAACTCTAGGGGCCACAAAAGAGAGACATTGAGATCACGTTCAAAGGTGGCTCTGTCGTAAGGGACATGAGAAGATCAGAGCCGAGGGGAGGGAGGGTGGGAGGGAGAGGATATTTCATTAGCACAAAAAATCCAAATGGAGCCCGGATATTTTATTCCAAGAAAGATAAGAAGACTACTTAAAAGAAGAACAAATCAATTATATAAAAGGCCCAAAACTTGGACTTTAATAGGGGCTTTCGCCCTTGAAAGCACAATATTATACCAATCGAAACAAACTTGTATCATTTTCATAATTTCTTACACCTTCTTGCGTGGTAGACTGCTTGTTAGTCTATCTTGCAATAAGCAATGAAACACGACACAAATATGTCCTTTTGAGGTAAAATCAATAATGCTAACGATGATTTTGAGAAATCTTTCACAAAGCAACGATATGGGTTGTAGGTAAATAGTGTATGGATGGACAGCCGCTTTGAGCATTTTAATTTACGAAAAATGAAATTTGTCTCGAAAATTTTTGGAATAGTTTTACCAAACACTAAAACTTTCGTGGGACAATTCGATTACAAAATTAACTCAAGGCACTTGGAGCTCGAGATAATTCCTACGACGGTGTCTGCCATTCGATGAAACACGTGATTTGTGCGCATTAATTCATAAAAATGTCACGAGACTTGCTATCGCGTGCGGTAAACACTGATCGAGAGAAAAGAACAAAATCGCAACTTTGCTGCAGAGGAAAGAGTCTCTCCTGCTAAGTGCTGACCACAAAGGACAGGGGAGGGCTAGTCGAGAATTGGGAAAGTCAGGGGATAAAAAAGGGGTTGGGACTTTGAAAAGTTTCCTAGTTTCGGTCTTGAATTGACTGTTGATTGACGAGGAATGCGAATCAAGAACTTTTTAGGAGTGAACATGATTACAAAATAGAATCGTACCTATGGGAATTGCTCCAATTCCACATTCGAGGAGTATTGTTAGCTATTATATGAAATGATTAGGTAAGACTCATTGAAAAATTATGAAATTGATTCGGTAAAATAAAATATCAAAATGATTATAATAGTCATGAGAACATAGATTATGTGGATTTGGATTGCATTGATGATTTGGATGATCATAGATCTTTGGTGACTTAGGTGTTTACATTGATTAAAGAAGAAGAAGAAGAAGAAGAGGAGGAGGAGGAGGAGGAGGAGGAAATTCCCTCTCTAAAGGCCACACTGTAATCCATGCCAAATCCTTTGAATGATGTTTCACTGTTGAAGGGATATTCTCTGTCTTCTAGTGCCTTTCCAACATGTGAAGTCCTGGAGTTGTCATATGAATACGTCTGCGTCCTTATCCCAAACAGTTGCTTTGCTTATCTCCAAGTCACACATGCGCGCACATGTTGTGCAAGCACAGCCAATGAAAGAAGATAGAATCGCGCCATCTTCGAGCAGCTCCATCGTCCGATGAAGCGAACGAGAAATCATCCGGGTATTTTCTTCCGGAGTGTTTCAAGCTCCAGGATATTTCTCCACGGTATATATTATTGAACAATTAGATGAGGCTACTATAGGCTAGAATGTAATATATGACAGGAATATACTTATATGTTTGAGTGATTATAACACTTGAAAGAGCACTTATTATTATTTTATTTTATTCTATTATTTTAAGGATTTTAAGGATTAGACAACAAATATCTCAACTTGTGAAATTCGGCGCTTAACTTCATAAATCAAGTAGAATACATGCTAATATTCAAATGGATTGTCCAATGTGAGATTGTTTATATTTTTTTGTGTGGGCAATCAAAATCACACTAGATGTTGTAAGACATCATGCTTTAATATTCGATTTGGTCATATGATATAATAAAAAGTGGCTTTTTAAATCTAAAATAATGTTTAGTTTGATCATTGAATTTTAATTTGGGTCAATATGATCATTGTGCTCTTTCAATGGGACTAATAATCTTTGGGAAAATGACATAAATGGTCCAAAAACTTTGACCAAATATATAATGTTACTGCAAAATTTTTGTTTATTCAATGTGATTTATGAATTATCGGTAAATGTTCAATATAGTCATTTTGTTTGCTCAAAAGACAAATTAGACATTATTGATAACGTGGATTATTATTATATGCTGAGTTAGAATAATGAAAAGATGAGTCGATATGTCTATATATAATATATATATATATATAATATATATATATATATATCTACTTTAAAGATGGAAAAAGAAAATTAGGACATTTACATGTTTGTCGTTATTTGATGATGTTGATTATATATATCATGATTTGGTATGGATATTTTATTTCTATTATCCACGTGTAACTTTTCATTATTGTCTGTCATTTAAACTTAATGGATTGAAAGCCACATCAATAGATTATGTCAATTTGTAATCACTGAAAGATAACATTGAACTGTTGATACCTAAATTTTATCAATCCGATCATTCATTTATTGCATAAAAAATAATGGATTAATTTTTAACCCCTAAATAAAAATATTAAAATTGCATATCATATAATTTTAGGGACATTTATTAATTGTATTTGCACATGCCGCACGTGTGTAATCAAAATTGGATGGTTTGTGAAGCAAGTAGGTCATTCCGTTGCCAAAATTTTGGGCATACGGCAGCTCAAAGTGATCAACGTGGTATTCCAATATATGCGTATGCGAGAGATTGGGAGGAGTTTGTTATTCTTAAAAGTTTCTCTCATATATTGGCATATCTACTTTTGTGATACAAAAAAGGAAACATGAGAAGGCAAAAGTATAAGAAGAAAAAAATGCATTGAGACGAAATTCGGTCAGCAAAATAAAGAATATTTGGTTGATGAAATAAAGAAAGAAAATATGCTATATCACAAAAAGAAGTTGGTGAGGCGGTATTATAAAAAGAGAAATAATTGGATGATAATCTTTAATTTATTATGAGAATGACAATTTATTTTTAATTATAAAAAAATTAAATAATAAAAGTAATTATAAATTATTATGACACATTGAGAGGAAAGAAAGTAAGAGAGAGGGTGTCGATTCCAGGGGAAAAGACGTCCACTGGGAGGAGACGTGGCTCCACGTAGGCGACGGCGTCAGAGGTTTAAAATTTGCGCGCGCCGCTCTTGGGGCCCACCACTCTGACGCTCTCTCTCCTCTGCTCTCCTCTGCGACCTGTCCACTCGTAATCTCTCTCTTTTCCCTGTTCTCCCCATTCTCCGTTCCGTTTTGCGAGAGAACAAAAGTCGTAGGGCTTCTCTCCGAATGCTCTTCCCCTCCTCTACTCTCTCTTCTCTGCTAGTTGCTTGCGACGCCTCCTCCACTGGTTACCTGCGACGCCGACGCCCTTTCCACCTTCGCTGACGCCTCGCTCTCCTCTGCTGGTTGCCCGTGAAGCTGATGTCGACGCCTCTGCTCTCTCTCCTCTGCTGGTTGCTTGCGACGCTGACGCCCTTTCCACCTCCGTTGACGCCTCTGCTCTCCTTCGCTGGTTGCCCACGATGTCGGCTCTTTCCACCTCCGCCGACGCCTCTGCTCTCTCTCCTCTGCTGGTTGCCCACGACGCCAATGCCGACGCCTCTGCTCTCTCTCCTTCGCTGGTTGCCCGCAACGCTGATGCCGACGCCCTTTCCACCTCCGCCGCCTTTGCTCTCTCTCCTCCGCTAGTTGCCCGCGACGCCGACCCCCTTTCCACCTCCGGCCGACGCCTCTGCTCTCTCTCCTCCGCTGGTTGCCCGCGATGCCGATGCCCTTTCCACCTCCGCCGACGCCTCTGCTCTCTCTCCTCCGCTAGTTGCCCGCGATGTTGATGCCCTTTCCACCTCCGCCGACGCCTTTGCTCTCTCTCCTCTGCTGGTTGCCCGCGACGCCGACGTTGACGCCCTTTCCACTATAGCATGAGGAATTGACGACGCATCGGCGTTGCGGGCAACTAGCAGAGGAGAGAGAGCAGAGGCGTTGGTGGAGGTGGAAAGGGTGTCGGCGTCATGGGCAACCAGCAGAGGAGAGCAGAGGCGTCAGCGGAGGTGGAAAGGGCGTCGGCATCAGCATCGCAAGCAACCAGCGGAGGAGAGAGAGCACGGCATCGGCATCACAGGCAACCAGCGAAGGAGAGCAGAGGCATCGGCGAAGGTGGAAAGGGCGTCGGTGTCGCAGGCAACCAGTGGAGGAGGCGTCGCGAGCAACCAGCGAAGGAGAGAGAGTAGAGGAGGGGAAGAGCATTCGGAGAGAAGCCTTGCGACTTTTGTTCTCTCGCAAAACGGAATGGAGAACGGGGAGAACAGGGAAAGAGAGAGAGAGGAGAGAGAGGACGAGTGGACAGGTCGCAGAGGAGAGCAGAGGAGAGAGAGCGTTAGAGTGGTGCGCCCCAGGAGCGGCGCGCGCAAATTTTAAATCTCTGACGCCGTCGCCTACGTGGAGCCACGTGTCGATCACTAAATGGTCTTACCCTAAACCTACGTGGAGGGTAAGACCCACCCAATATTTTCTCCCATTGGGAGATCTCGAAACACAGTTCTCGTAGAGAGAGTGGCAATAGAGAACAAGAGGGAGGGTTTGATCTTCCGCGAGGAGGTCTCTCACCAGAAAAGATGAATACAACATTCAAGGAGTTTTAGAAGTCTAGTCAGGCACGTCAGCTCCTCTCGGCCGCCGCGCTACTGTGCATCATCAATCGCATTCAGCTACTCAAGCCAGACCATCAGTCATTCCCAGGCATCCTCCGGCAGCGTTATCCGACGTTTGTCAACCCTGAAGCTGCCACTACCGTTGCTGTTCCTGTAACCTAGCTTCAGCAGGTCCGGTGTCAATTCTAGCAAAGCCCAGGTGCCCTGCACTCGAGAGCGATTGACAGTCCGACTCGGTTGCTCCGCCATCATCTGTTTTTGTCCGCACTTCCCAGCAAGTGCAACCTCGAGCCATATCGATCGCCTTGCTGCGCTTGCTGAATTTCTTTTGTAGGTTTTTCCAACGCTCCAGTTCAGTCCGTCAGGGAAGCCTCGCTTGCTCTTGCCGTCATTGCAGCTCCTCACCACCGTGACCATCTAGCTCATGACCTGTTGCTGGTGTCTCCTCAAGCCCACTGTTGTTGCCTCTCGTGACCTATCAAGTCCATCTTTGGAGGAATCCTCGATAAAAGTTTCGCTAGAGGAAAGCACGCCCACTTTGAAGATTCACCACCACACTATCATACGGAGAAGAAAAGTCGTGGGAGGTATGGAGAGAGAGAGAGAGAGAGAGAGAGAGAGGCAATTTCTCTGAGGTCAACGAAGGACACGTACGAAGACTTTCTCTCTCGATAATCCACTCCTTCGCCGAGAAAGCTCGCTGATTTGAACGACAAATTTTGGTGGCCAGCAAGTGCACAAGCTGCTACACCTCCCCTGTTCCTCCATCGATCCACCCCAGCAGCGAACTCCCAGTGTCGCTAACGACCAGCGGACGAGATTCAGCAAGCTCGGCGGCACCACAACACTTCAGATCAGTCCCTGCTGTCGTGACTCAACGCGGTTCAATAGCTCATGCACTATCACCTCCGTTCCAGCCCAATGGCAGCAGCGTCCATGATCTACCATTAGCGTAGCTACCAACACAGCAAGGTCTGGGCTCTAAGTGTTCCTTTTTGCAGGTTCCCGGCGACTCCTAGCAACTACCCCTACAAGACCCGGTCGACCCTATATCCTGCAAGTAATGTCGTGGCTCCATCTTGACGATCAGCCAGCACCCTTATCGAGCATCGCGAGCCAGCCGTAATTCGTGGAGTCCACACATCGCCACTGTGAAGCATCATCGATCGATGACTCGCGCGATCTGTCGCCCGTCCAAACTTGGAAACAAATAATCAAGGTAGGTTAAAATCCTTTCTAATTTAATTCTTGAATATTTTGTTTGCTCGTTTGAACTATTGTGATCTTGATTGAATCTCTGAACATATTATTGATATCCATAAAGATCCTGAGTAGCCTTTAAATTAGAGACTATTTCTTAATTTCACAACGTGCCATAATCATTGATCCAACGTTACATCCAACATATGATTCGCGATTACATGAAAAATCGTCAATCAAATCTCATACTTAAGAGATGATTCACGATTTCATGAAAAATTGGCCAATCGAATCTCATATTGGAGATACGATTTGTCAATTTGTTTCCGAAATTAGATGGATATTGATAATATCTCATGTGATCCGATACTATATTTGATATGAATTTGGTTTCTTTCTAATTTTTGTTTGATTTAATTGATTTTAAATCTAAAATCCAAAAAGATTAGATATAATTAAAGTAGTTTTTTTAGGATAGATTACACGTTTATTTTGGTTATTTTATAATTCCGAATTTAATAAAGTACCAAAACTATCTTGTTTTTTTTATTTATAGAATAAATTGGATTTTCATTTCTAGGATAGTTTGCATGCTTAAATATTAGGCATTTTTAGTTTAGCATTTTAATTAAAAAGAAAACATAAAGAAATATCATTCGCTTGCCACATAGGATTAGTTTGCGTATTGCCCGTCATTTAGTAAATATCATGTTTAGGATCATTTAGAATGCGTGGCATGTTAGGATAGTCACATTTAATATTTACCAGTCATATCATTTAATTAATGTGGCGTGACATATAAGTTGCATGTTGCATGTCATTTTAATTAGGCATTTTCATATGCTATTGCATTGCATTGCACATAGATTAGGTTTCATTTAGATAAGTGAAAATCCTAAAAAAGAAGTGATCACATGTTAAATAGAAATCATTTTAAAGATTGCTGATGTGATTTTTAAGTTAAATATTGCGGATGCTTTCATTGCTTCAAGGTATGTAGTTCATCATTTTCTTCACAATTTATTTGATGCTTTAATTATTGAGTGTTAAATAATGGTTGTGCACCCACTTCATTACCTCGCATGTTTGGGAGTAAATTAAGATTAATCAAAACTGTTTCCAAAACATTTTTCTTAAATAAAATAGAAAATGTACCGAAAGTGTATTAGAAAAATATAGTGTAATCAAATTCCAATACCCACAATTTTTGGTTTGTAGAAGTAAAGTATTTCTTTTGATACTTTATTTAGGTTTCTAATCGATCCATCGAAAATAAATTGGTGACGACTTTTGTATGAAAATGGTTTGCATGTTAAGAACATACAAGGGTCGTCGCCGCCCTCATCTCTCTCCAACCTCCGTGCAACTGTGCAGCTTCTTTAAAAAGGAAAAATTGCCTGAGCTCTTCTTTTTTAAATTTTTCCTGACTTTTAGTTTTTAATTTTCAATTTTTGCTAATGTAGGTTGATGTGCTCATTCGCATTAGTAAACACGTGTTCGATGACCGAGTTGGATTGTTACTTCATATGCCAATCAGACCAAATTGGTTCAAAGAAAAAATTGAAAGTCTAAATTGATATGGAAGAAGAATAGTACGAGTTTGTGTTGAATTGATTGGGATAATAAAAGGCATACCAGATTTTGTTTGTAATATGAAAAGGCTTACGATTGCTAATAAACGGAACAAATTCATTGGGGCCTAATTTTTGAGTAAGTAATCAAGAGAATATAAGTAAATGGTGCCACCTCATTTGATAAATTGTTTTTAATAAAAGCTCGATATGTTTTAACATTGCTCTAATTTATAAAGCCACGAAGAGGCTGTTAGGGAAATCCCTTATGATGTTTTGAAGATGACAAAATAAATCAAATGCTACTAACATGTTTAATGGTTGAGCAATAGACCATGCAGATGTTAGAACATGTAGAGGATATTATCAAAGTCAGAAGACGACTAGAAAACTGAACGTAACACATGTCCAAAGTATATTATGAAGATTTCCAGACTTCTGTGTCAAAGTCTGAAGACTGCCAGACTCAAGACTCAAAGTCCGAAGATCAAGCTAGACTCGGACTCGAATGTAAAGTCTATGACTATCAGACTTTACATCAAGATTCAACAGATCGTAATTCAAGCCCAATCATATAACGGCTAGTGATCTGGTTTGGATTCCACATCAAGATTGATTTGATTGACTCAATCTATTTGATTGACAATTGGATGTTGAAGACAAGATCTTTCTATACGAAGAAGCTTTACTTATGGAAACCAAGATTTCGTTTGTATGGGCGATCGGAATCAATTTGGGATTTTACCTTTGTCACTCAACGGCTTCCAAATCTTCTAGATACAGAGCTGTCCAATGGGTATATTGGAAGACGATTCTCCGGGATGATGTCCAACGGGTAGTTTGGAAGTTGAGGAGTATTTAAGGAGATCATGGACCGATGAGCAAGTAAGAGACAGAGCGTAGAATTTATAATTCCAAAGTCTGAGCGACTTTCAATTATATACTTGTCTCTTGAGAGCTTAAACGTTTGTAATCGTGAGAGAAATACCAAAAGAGTGACTTAGTGAGATAGTGTGATCTACTACTAAGTGTTTGCACTCGAAGTTGTAATCTCTTATTGATTGCATATTGGAATCCAGCCAAGAAGGCTGTTATCGTGGGAGAGTGGACGTAGGCTTGGATTAAGCCGAACCACTATAATTCTTGTGTTCTTATTCTCTTCCCTAACTCCTTTATTTTGTTCATACTAGCACTCTCAGAGGCACCACCCCATTCATGGTTCCACAAGACAAAAGCACAATCTCAAATTGAGCAAGCGAATGAGGAGAGATTTCACGGTGCGGTTTAGTTTGATTGGCCCTCAAATTTACCAAGATACCCAATAATTGAAGGTCGAAGTTGAAACGAAGTGATTTCGACTCAAAAGGGACAACATTGTATATCATTCCCTTTGACCTTGCTGTATCCTATCTTATCTCATCTCTACCTGCAATGAGAAAGACTATCCAAAAAATACAAAACTTATTGCGTTTTCATCAATTCAGTCATATATCTTTGAATTTTATCAATTGAGTTCTATACATTTTTACATTTTACCGGTTGAGTCAACTCGGCCAATTTTAGTTAAAAATCACTCACGTGGATGTCGTTCATTCTACATGGCACGATTGGTGCTGATGTAGATAAATATTTAAAAAATTTAAAAAATTTCTAAATTTTTATTTTTTTATATTTTTTATATTTTTCTTTCTTTCTTCCTTTCTTTTTTCCCTAGGCCTAGTGAAGGATGCTGACCAACCCTCATTAGTTGCTAGGGAGGGTCGCGACCCTTGCCCAGTTGTTGATGAGGATTGATAGCTTGTGGTTGGCGAGGAAGCAGCTCGCCCTAATTCATAAAGTAAGGAGAGGGATAAAAGTCAGTATGGGACCTTGCCAAACTTGGTAGGAAAATAAAAAGGAAAAGGAAAACAATTAAAAAATAATAATAATGCATCAACTTCCTTTGACCTCGCTATATACCACTTTATCTCATCTCTACCCATGATAGGGAAGATTGTCTAAAAAGGACTAAACCTATTGCGTTTTCATCAATTTAATCATAAATCGTTCAATTTTGCCAACTGAATTCTAACTATTCTCACGTTTTACTAATTGAGTCAATTGGGCCTATTTTAGCTAGAAGTCACTAATGTGTATGCTGCCCATCTTATATGACACGGCCGACGCTGACATAGATAAATTTTATAATGTTTTAAATTTTTCTGAATTTTTTATTTTTTTTTCTTCTTTTCTCTTTTTTTTCCTTCTAAGCCTAGTGAGGTATACCGGCCAACCCTTGTCAGTTGCAGGGGAGGGTCATGGCCCTCACCTAGTGGCCAACGAGGATTGGTACCCCTCACTTGGTAGGAAAGAAAAGAGGAAAATAATAAAGAAAAAAAAATAACAAAAAAAACACTAGCCATTTTTTTTGTGGCACTATCGGCATATGCGTTAGTGATTTTCGATTAAAATTATTTGGATATACTCAATTGGCAAAATATGAAAATGTTTATAAATACAGTTTAGGACTGAATTAACAAAAATACTATATGTTTATAAATTTTTAGACAATTTTTTTACACACATGGAACTATATTCTTAGCTATCTCTTTACAAGTTTTATGCTCTCTCTTTTAATTTTTTTTTTTTTTTTAAACTGGGATGGATGTTCAATTTCGTTGTGTCCACTGAGTGATTCGTAACTATATGCTCGTATCCAAAAGATCACAATCTTGCGTGGTTATTATGACTATTCCCCTTGATGTTTGACCAATGTAGAACGGGTCAAATCATCACGGATTCATCACATAAAACAAGATTAATTACCACGACGGTACCATAGTGCGAGAGCAACGTATTAGTCAGAGGTCACCTGCGCATGATGGGTGCACAACATGTAATGCGATTTTGATAGGAAAGTTTGAACCGTGACATTATGAAATTAATTAAGTGTCCAATGCAATTGTGTCACGTCATACATTCATTGTATAAAAACATTAGAGAAATGATTATGTGACATCTTTTAATCTACTGTTAGAATCTAAGTAGCACCAACACCGACAAATGACATGTGACACGATACGATACAATACACCGACACATTATTTTTTAAAAAATTGAGAATTTCGATATGTTGAGACACTTTGTATATTAAATGTATACTTTTACATATACATGGGATGATTATTTTAACAAATTAATTTGATTCAAATTTACAAATAAATAAATAATTAGAAAAAAACCTTAAATTGAATTTACACTAAAAGCAATGCACCATTTATTAATATCATAAATTTAAATCCATTCCAATAATTCATAAAACTTGAAGAAAAAATAAGTAATCTACATTTTAGACTCGCGTGTCAGAACGTGTTGAAAGAGAAGAGAAAAAAAAACAAATTTGGGGGTACATTTCGTGTCACGAAAAATTAGAGTAAAAAAAGAAGAGAAGATGAGATTTTTCTTCTTTCTCATTTTATTTTTTGCATATTTACATTTTGACCCCTAATTTATTGAAATTTTTTAAAATTAATTTGGTCGTGTTGAAATTCCAAACTTGCATGTTGGAATTCTGGAACCGAGTGTCAAAAAGTGTTAGAGAGCGTTGGACATATATCGAGTGTCCGACACAACAAGAAAACTTCTAGAAAATGTCGGTACTTCCTAGATTAAAATAACAGTCTATTTTAGACAATAAAAAAATCAAATAACATATAATTATAAATTGTTGTAGAGTCCATTTCTTTAAGAATTTGTGGCTAACAACAAATTATTATTCTCGCGGTAGTCCAAAAAATTGTTACACTAACAAAGCTCGAAACATTATGCAAGGTTAAAACAAAAATATTGTACATTACTTTCCTTTCACTTTCTCATCTCAATCCTCACCGGGAACCCACCCTTCATCTTCGAACTCAGGTACGAAATGAACACCGGCTCCTTCCCTTCCTCCGGCACCGGCACCACCCTGAACTGCTGCAGCACCCTGGCCACCATTCTCTTCATTTGCGGCGACACCATTTCCTTCCCCAGACAAACCCTTGGCCCCGCCTGGAACACCGGGTACGCGAACGGGTCCCTATTAATGAACTCCCACTTCTCGCTGCCATCCTCCGCCCCTCTCAGCCACCGCTCGGGCCTGAACTCGGGCCAGTCCTTTCCCCATAGCTGCTCCAGCCTCCCCATCGCGTACAGATGGTACGTCACCCTCATCCCCTTCTTCAGCACCGTGCCGTCCTCCAAGACATCATCCCTCACAGCCTCTTTCACGTCAATCGGCACCGCTGGGTAAAACCGCATGCTCTCACGGAGCGACGCGTGCCTGTACACCATCTCTTTCACATCATCATACTCTGCGGCGTGTGCGTTGGACTTCTCTATGATCTCACCCGGGACTTTGGCCTCCACCTCCGGATTCTTGTGGAGCAGCCAGAAGTACCACGTCAGTGCTGCGGACATCGTATCCTGGACGACGAGTATGAAGCTGATGACAATGTCAATGATGAAGTCCTCATCGGAGTGGCCTGAGCTCAAGAACTGCAACAGAAGGTCGTCGGCGGCTGACTCGGTCAACAACTTCTCGCTCAGCTCTCTTCTTTTCCCTCACGATTTTCTTCGCAAACTCACGGATTTCGGAGGTCACGATCCGGAGGCACTTCTCGGATCCTACGTTGAAGAAACGCTTGATCCTCCAAATCACGGAAGAGAACTCTCGAAACCTCCCGCTGCTTATCCTCACTGCGTCTTCAAACGCTTCTGCGAACTTCGCCTGTCGAACATGAAATCGTTCTATGAGTGATGTGATTGACCAAAATTTTTGTTGTTTGGCAAGGCTCACCCTAAACTACACGTCGTTTAAGTCTGTAATTTAGTAAAATGAGTCCGGACAGTACTTACTCTCGGCTGAGGAAGCGATGGCGACAGATATTCGGCATCGTACCCGAACACAATCTTGCATATGTTGTCAAAGGCGAACCTCTGGAGGATGTCCTGCATGTCTATCACTGACCCGCTCTTGGCGGCAAAAGCCAGGAGAGGCATGAGCCGATCGTTCAGCTCGGCATCGACGATGGTCTCGACAAACTTCTGCAGCGACCGGGTGTTGAATTTGTGGCTGGCGACCTGCCTCTGGAACTTCCAGGACTCACCGTCGATATTGAAGATTTCTTCGCCGAGGATGTCCTGGAGGGTCATCTTGAAGACCTCGCCCTTCTCCTAGTTGTCGAAGTGGGTCTTGAGGATGTGCTGGACGCTGGCGGGATTGCCGGTGAAGACCTGGCGGTTGCAGAGGGGGCGGTGGAAGACGTAGGTCGCCGAGGGGGTGTTCCGGACCAGGTCGGCAGACCAGTCGAGCCACCATTTTATGTTGGCGAAGTACGAGGAGTAGGAGCCGACGATAGGGTAGACTCTTGGGAGGTTCTTCGAGGGGGCGGCGACGATGATACGAAGAAGAGGAAGACGACGCTAGTGACGATGAACAGCGATGGGAAGACGATGGAGTGAGAAAGCGAAGGAAAGAGATCAAAGCGCGACATGGCTGAGAAACAGGCGGAGGAAATCATGGTGGGAGTGTGGTGGTTGGGCTCTGAGATCTGAGATCTTTCGTGGGGGTTCTTAGGGTTTCATCTGCTTGGAGAGAGGTTGAGATGCTTTTCTTCATTATATAATCATTTTCACACCTTCGAGGCAAATTTTTCCACCATGTTTTGATCAAGGTTCCCATGATATTATTTTGAAAACGTGACGAATCGGCAATCTCCACATTTATCATTCTCTTAAGATAACGAGATTTACTATTTCAGAGCGGAATTTGAAATGCGCTCGCTCCTTAACACTTCTTTGAAAATGGAAGTACATTTTCTGAAGTACTTGTTGACTTTTATGCCATGAAAGTGACCTGAGTGTATCTATGCCTTTCCACTTCGAATTTAACACTATCATTAGACTGATATAATTTGATTTCATCACATCCCAATTAGTCGATGCAATGTTGATACAACGATTGATTTTGCCGGATTAATTCAAACAAGACTTATTAACTAACATAATCGGTTACGTGTGAACGCCGTGGGATACCATAAGTAAACTCAAATTCTTTTCATTTAGAAACTTCTTCCGATCCCTGTGGGTTGAGAAAATGAATCTTTCTTTTAACTCTAACCAAATAGACAGTTTTTGCAACCGGCCGTGGATGTTTCTAAGAAGCCTACGCAGAGTCCTGTGTCCTGTGCATGCATGGGACCAAGGAATCTCGAAAGAGGTTCCCTCAATGGGGACGTGATCAGCAAGCAATGGCTT
Organism: Eucalyptus grandis; assembly: GCF_016545825.1. Classification (NCBI taxonomy): domain Eukaryota; kingdom Viridiplantae; phylum Streptophyta; class Magnoliopsida; order Myrtales; family Myrtaceae; genus Eucalyptus; species Eucalyptus grandis. The sequence goes on along the minus strand of NC_052622.1, from coordinate 42,787,960 downwards.
CTACGAGCTCGATGCGTGTGCATTCATTATGTGTACTTTGCAATTTGCATGGCAGTTAAGGCAGTTAAAAGACGTCCCGGTGGATAAAGCTAACCGCATCACCGAGCACGAATTGCAGTCACTGACGATGCACCTCGATCTCAGTGGTCGACGGAAGGTATATATAGAGAGAGAGAGAGAGAGAGAGAGAGAGAGAGGGGGCATGAAGCGACAAGGCAAGAAACATGAGTGTTGTTGGGAAGGCAATGGCGATGAGCTGGGAAACACCAACCCTCTCTATGAGCTCGTGTTATGTTAGACACTTCAATGCATGTCTGATACTCGATCAATATGTATAAAAAATCTGACACCTAATTAACTCTCCCAACAGTTTTCGATATGCTAATTTGGAATTTTAACACGTCATTTTGACATGTATGAGATCAATTTTGAAAATTTCAATAAATGATGGGTCAAAATGTAAAAAAATTATAGAGACAAAGGGAAGAACAATCTAGTCTTCTCTTATCTTCTCTTTTGACTCTTACTTCCCACGGGTAATTCACCCCTCAAGTTTGTTTTTTTCTTTTCTTTTCCAACAAGCTATGACACTCGAATTCAAAATGTGCATTGCTTATTATTATTTTTTTAGGGGGAATTTAATAGATTATTAGACTTAAGTTGAATTTGTCAAATTGAAACAATAGAATTTCGATATTCTATAGAAAATGGGTTGCCTGGGACTCGAACCCGGAACTAGTTGGATGGAATGATATTAACAAATGGTGGATTAATGTTTTAAATGCAAATTCATTATGGGCTCTTTTTCTATTATATATTCATTTGTGAATTTGAATCAAATTAATCTAATTAAAATAACCATAACAATTATAATTTAATATGTATATATAAAAATATACATTTAAAATACATGTCTAAATGTGTTGGAATTCTCTATTTTTGAAGAACAATGTGTCGAGAGAGAGAGAGAGAGAGAGAGAGAGAGAGAGAGAGAGAGAGAGAGAGGCCTATATTTTCAAGGGTAGTATTTGTCTTTGCTCTCCCTTATGCTTGGAAAACTAAATACAATCGGTTCACATGTATCATACACCATAGGGGTGAGTATCAATCCAAAGCCTTAGATCGGCCTTACCGGTCCTAGTCCGGTTTCTAAGGGGATTGGGTTGATATTGTACGGGTTAGTTCTGGATTTTGAAACCCTCTACATAATATATAATATATATCATATAATTAATATATTATATATTATATGCTTTTGTTCACTTTAAATTCTAGTGCCTTGTCCTCTATTTCCTTTGCATTTTAGTTTGTTGTGTAAATTATACAATAAAAAAGAAACCCAGCTATAATTCCACCAAAAAAAAACAAAAAAAGGCTCTATTTACTCCCCTCAGTCTTGCTTGCCAGCCTTCCCCTTGCTAGCCCACTTACCGCTTGCCTTGCAGCCCGCCTCTCTTCACTTGCCTTTTTCACCTTGTCGCTTGCCTTTATTCTCTCACCTAGCATGTTTGTTTTTATGGTTTGTTACTTTTAACAAGTGTAAATTTCTGGTGTTATCTTGTCTTGTATTTATGTTTGATATGTATTGATGTTCATAGTTTGGTTGCCCAATGTTGCATTATTAATGAATATGCAATTTAAAGTAGTATGTTTGTCTTTTAAGGATATACAAAGAAATGAAACAAAAAAATAATCGGTTGGTCGTTGGTTGACTCCGAAGCCGAACTGGACCTATAAGGTCAGTTCGGTTCTCGGTCTCAAGCTAAGCAAGGTTGGTCCTCGATCTTAAAAATTGGAGATCAATATTGTGCGGGTTGGTCTCAAGATTAGATGTTGGACCGGTCCAACTCGAATCATGCTCACCCCTAATATGCCATCCTATTTAGGGGTGAGCATGGTTCCAAAGTAGAATTGAACCAGTGAAAACCGCTCCAATTTCAAGTTCTACGTATTGAGGGTAGGTTTCAAGTTCTAAAAATTGAGAAATCGGTTTTGATGGGTAGGTTTAAGGTTTCAAGTGAAACTTGGAACTTGGAACAAGTTTATGTGTTTTTTTTTTTTCCTGTTTTATATATCTTTGCACAATCTTGCGATATTCCATAACGTCCGATGATAAGTGTGTAATCTAAAGCTACTAGTTTGAGCTTCCATTTCCAGCAAATCTATGATTGAGACTTAGATAAATATGAGTTGTAACACCACGCCACCACACTCGTCTCCCCCAACCCTCACCCCCATTCTCCGTTGCGATCTTTGCCGAGCTCGACGTTGGATCCAGGTTGTGCTCGCCACGGCACCGAGCTCTATGTTGGATCTGAGCTCATCGTTGCTTGGAGCTCAACACTACATCTGGGGAGTCATTTTTGTTTAATGACTGTTTCTGTAAGAAGTATAAAAACACCGGCGGATTCCCCTTACGTAAATTCCTTATGTACCCAAAAATGAAATGGATCCTACCGAGTAGCCTTGGAGTTTCTCTCCTTTGTAATGATTTCATTCCTTCCTTCCTTCCGCAACGTTTCGCAAGAGGCTGCCTGTACAATTTGTCGAAGCTTACACACCAAGAAAATCGAATTGATGGTCCTGCTTCACGGCCAGCAAGACCCGAGAAGATTGACGTACGGGATCGCCGTCCTCTATTTTCCCAACCGATCTCCTTTTTTGATTTCATTTTGCCCTCTCATTTCAGAACGTATCAAAGCCGGTAAGGCTTCCCAATGATCACCATAAGTTATCACTCCGTGCATCTCACGTCACTAAAAATAACCCGAAATCCAATTTTGAGTCGGGATGCTTGGACCTCAGTTCCCGGATGTATCGATCGGATTGACGGATTTGAAAAGAACACGAGCTAAAACTTAGGGTAAATGGTCCGTTCACAAGATTATTTTTCATTCGGTGGTGTTCGACAGCACAAAAGATCTGGCCTACCATAATTTATAAGTATGAAGGAAAATGTCATTTGCAGTGGGCTATCGTGCCTTTTAACCCAGGTCCGATGTGTGAAGGAAAGATCCCCATAAATTAGCTTAAAGGGTAAGGTTTTTTCACACATATAAACCGACTATCAGCCCATTTCACAATTGATGAGGGACAACCTCAACAGTTTTCTTGTCATAAGAGTACCCTACAACAATGGATTAAAAATGCTTTCGAAATGTGTTCACTACAGAATTTACTAAAATCAGGATTTTAAAGTAGAAGGCACACGTAAGGATCCAATCTAACTTTACCCGTACGAGAGTTCAAATTTTAATATTGGTGTACGAGAGGGCGCTAATCATAGGAGTTGGGGACGCAAACACGCACATTATATAGATCATCGAAAGCGAAGCTATATCGCATAAAAACAACTTGCTCCCAAACAAAATTTTGGCTAATGTCCAACCATATGAAATCAAAAGCCATATCATAAGAACAAAAAACGTGACTTCCCTCTGTTTATCTAGTTCTTGCAAGTCGGCCAATGCCGGGGGGTCATATTGAATTACATAACCTACTCCGCCGGCCGAGCATTTTGATCAAAGGAAAAGGCGAGGTGTTCTTCCATAAAGTATTGCGCATCTTATCTGCTATCCTATGGCATCTTTGCCGCCAAAAGAAAATCATCCAATGATATCTTTGCTTACAGATACTAAGAGAGTGAATTCATTAATTAGAGAAAAGCTAGACCTTTCACCCGTAAGTCATCAAAGCTGGCCATTTCTATATTCGGACTACACGATTCGATTCTAAGTCTCCACAGTATGTGCTTACATTGCAAACGAATCTATTGATTCGATTAGCACATTTATGATTCGATACATATCTATCAATTTGATTAACTTAAATGCTCTTTATTCATACCAAGTGATGTACGATATTTGCTAGTTACGAACAAATTAATAGCGAATGTTGCACTTCACAATGCAATAAAAAGGATAAAAGATTACATCTTCTTATGCATAAAATCATTGCATTGACTTGAAAATAAGATTATATTCATATTGATCATAAATCTTACTCGAAATTTCACATTATGTAACATCAATCATAGAATTTATACATATCTATGACATGCAATACTAATTTTAGGTATTTTATCGGATGTTACATCGAGATTCAGTTCTCGGATTCACGATTTGCAAATGTTATGACAACTACCCCCGCTTTTAGAATTGGTAAAAGTAAGAGGTCAACTTCTTGAAATGAGAAAACCAATTACGTAGGGTTACAGATTGGACAAAATAATGAAAAGTAGCATGAAGTTGCTGTCGTGGTTTAATTAGTGCTAACGACTTCTTGAGAGTAATGAAAGATTTATTTAAAAGGTAATTGGAGTAACAGACATCAAAGGGCCAAAGCCCAAAGTAAGTTGGAGTAAATATGGTATGAACTCATTATAATAAGCGGATTGCATTTTGTCAATTATAAGAAAGGATTAAATTCCAAAACCTGTCGTGTATTGTCTTCTATACGTAACCATTACATGGATGATGTGAACCCCCGCTCGCACGTAATTAGATGAGGTGAGCGCCGTGTCAATCCAACATAATTCGACATCGCATGCGCAGCGGTGGGCTCTCGTCAATCGGCTTCATGAAACAATGACTCTCTCGCTGACCCTCCTCTCTCTCCTCCGCTCTCATGTTTGTCCACTTCATCTCTCATCCTCTCTCACCCGCCGGCTGCCATCATGCCAGCACCCTCTATCGCTCGTCGTCGTGGCCCCCAGGGTCTCAACCGCCGCCCCCAAATGGTGGCCCGAACCCTGGATTCGAGGTCCAATGTCGCGGCCGGTAGCTCGTGATGGCAGTAGGGAAGGGCTTTGGACTTGGGGTGATGGCAGTGCTATGGGATCATGAGCTTATCACGCACGGATCCTCTCCCGTCACTAAGGAAAGTAACGATTCTTTTCGTCAGACAAGTAAAAGAACATCGAGTGGAGATGTCATGCCTCATGCCTTCACTTCTGTCTGGGAGCTTAGTGCGTATGGATCCACGAATTATAAATATGTGATGAGCAGGTCTCATACTACGTGAAGTCTAAAGTTCTAATAGTTGGATTGAACTCCTAGAAAATTATTCGAACTCGGCTCGACAACCATTAGAAACCAACTTGATTAATTGCTTAATTTGAATATTTGAAGTTATTGGGGGGCTCTATTCCTAATTTGCCCAACCTATTCACTCCAAGGTCTGTTCATCAAATGACAATGCCCCTTTTTTCCCCGCTAAGAGTCCGTTTGCCTCAAACACAAAATAGTTGCTTCTGGTTTTAAGCTTATAGCTTTAAAAAGGCAGGACACGGCTCGGACATTTTTAGAAGTACTTTATGAACGCCAAAACTTTCCCTCATAGGATTTTGTGAGTTCAAAACCGCAAGCTCCCCCTCTTGAGGCTTTGAGGGGTCTCAGCCTTCCTCTTTATATGTTGCTCACTCACTTGCTCACTTAGCCCATCTCAAATCGGAAAAAAAAAATTGAAGAGAAGAGAAGCATTTAAGTGGAGAATGCTGCTACTTTTCATAATGTTGGATATATGATGATACAAATGAAGGAGAAGAGACCCCTATATATTTGAGCCCCTCCCTTTGATCTAACAATAGAGATCCAAACTTTTCATCTACCATCTTTCCATTCATTACAATCTAGCCAAGACCTAAAGGTCCAATAGTATATCCAGAAATTGGCTCGCAAATCCCCCGGCTGCTCTTTTATATGTGTTATGGGCTGAAGTTCTTGATGTATTTTGAGCGAACATTGTTAAGTAATCAATATCACTCGCATTTTCAACCAAAAAAAGAAAAGAAGAAAATCTACCGTCTTTCCATTCATTATAAGAATTCTCCAAAACACAAGTTGTACGTTACTGATACCAACGTCAACAACAATTTAAAATATTCTAGAAACTCTAGGTTCCCATGAATACGAAGGCTTGTTGGGTCATCTTGGCTACTTACTCGGCCCATCATGCCTGGGATACCTCCGGGTCCACGTAGTTGGCTAGCATATTGACAGATCATCCTGTAAGCATTCCTGAGGAATTACCAAGTGATGCCACCTCTCTTTCTCTCTCTCTTAGCAATTCGACACCAATAAAATGAAGAAGGTGCTTGCACCCGTACAATGCACCTGTCATTTCCCCTCTTAAAGTGATTATTGACTTTCTAAAGCACACATCCAGAATGGAGGAATTCACGTCTCATTGTCCAGGTAACATCCTTAATATCAATAACCAGAGTCCTAAGTTATCATCCTCAAGATTACCCCAAAAAAGGATTGATTGTAAGGACGCCTCGGTATGGCTCCTAAATCGTTCATAGTGCAAAATTCATGCCTCTCATGTAATTCGCACTATTAATTATTCGCTTTTCCATCAATTGGTTTGCTCTGAGTTCCTGGTATCTTCATTCCAGTCCCCTCCCAAAACAATTTTTGTAGGCAAAAGCGCGTGGCCGGAGCTTGTTGGGCGAAGTGGGAAGGTCGCAGCAGAGATCATCGAGAGAGAACCGCGACGTCAGAGCCAGGGTGTTGCCGGAGGGGACGCCGGTGACGAGGGACTTCAGGTGCGATAGGGTTTGGGTTTGGATCGATAGGAATGGGAAGGTTACTCAAGTTCCGCATATTGGCTAAATCGTCTTTCGCCTTGGTTGAACCCCCAGTTGCTGCTCGAGTTTTCTGTGCGGTTGTCGTTGGATACTTTACCTCTCTCTTTCTTCTTGTTAGCTTTAACTCATCAATATAATAGTTCTACATATATATAAAAAAATCACGGGTTACTTTCACCATCCACATATAAAGTTTTCGATTCTATCAATTTCAAAATTATTCACGGACTATTTCATGTTAAATGAAAAAGTATAAGGACCTCCCTTAAAAAAGTGCGTGGAATAATTACATGGTCAAAAAAAGTCACGAGAATCGGCTACTAATAGTAAACCCTTTTCAAACCTACAAAAATAGTCTTGAATAAAAAAAAAATAGTCTTGAATAAAATAAAAGTAAATGGATGATGGTTTTGAACCATTGATGTCATTTTCCGATCACTTATGTGTAATTGTCATGTTTCTTTATTAGTGGACAAGTTCAATTGTGGAGTACCCTTATGTAAATGTGAAGGGACAATGTCGCATATAATAGTTCGAAAATGTCTCCTAATTTTTTTTTTTTTTTTTTTTGGGATTTATGAGATAGTTACATCAACAAATGTCGCATATAATAGTTCGAAAATGTCTCCTATTTTTTTTTTTTTTTTTTTTTGGGATTTATGAGATAGTTACATCAACAAATTCATTGCCCTCAAATAATCAAGGATTAATTAGTATTGCCATGGAATAGATAGAGTTGCACTCTCATCTATTCATTTTTCAGTATCTAACGATTTTCAATTTCAATAGAGATGGCAGCTCAACCCGATTTTCAATTTCAATAGAGATGGCAACTCAACTCGTCATGATAAATATTTTCAATGCCAAAGCCCAGTGCTCATAAACCCATAGCACATGGATTTTGAAACTATGATATAATTTCCCTGCTCATGCTCATGGGCAAGGCGAGAATGGATTTAGTCATTTTCACACCTCAATCATTTTAAATACCAAATTTAGTGTTTTTTGTTATATTATTTAATCGGGCAAGTATTTATCATCTTTCCTTGATTGGACAACTGATTGATGATCATATTCTTGCTTTTTCTAGTGATGAACAAAGCACGTTGTTAAGCTTTCTGGTTCTGAGCTCCTTAGCTGTACAGTTATATAGCCTCTTGGTTCAAAGTCAATATAATACTTACCTTTTACAAAAAAACAAAAACAAAAAAAAAAACAAAGCACGTTGCGCCGAATTTGAATAGGGTTTTTCCCTAAATCAAAACTTAATTTCAACATAAACATGGGGCGACATAAAGTGGGGCGGCGGAAGCCCAAATGCCCCATGGGGAGTGGGGATCGGGTGTACAAACTTATCCCTTTTCCGTCCCTTTCAATTGCCATCCCTGACTTTAATGTGACAGCCTAAGATGCTTGGCTTACCACGTAAATGCAAAGAGCATCCCATGTTATCATTAGGCAAGTCTGGCGCACAGCCTTCAATTACGTGCCTACCTGTCCAAAACAAACATTGATGGAAAACGTGTTTTTGCTCCCGTATTGAAAGCTATTTATTGCGAGCGAAATATGAGAGAAGTTTCCTTATTATTACAAATGGGAAACAAAAATAAATGATCAAATACCATGTATCATCTCCACTTTCCAATTCAATGCCATCTTCCTCCTCTTTCCCGTGACACCATTGCGCATCCTCAAACAAAACCCCATGAGGGAAAAGGCTGAATTGCCCTCTTTTCAGACAATGCCATCCACAACTTGAGGTCGTGGTTATGGCGACGTGGTCGGGGTCGTCTGCCGCCAAGCCCACCAAAAGTCGGGCCCCCAGCTCTAGGTGCCACCAAAGAGAGACATGGAGACCACGTTCAAAGGTGGCTGTGCCGTGAGGGACACGAGAAGAGCATAGTTGAGGGGAGGGGAGAGAGAGAGAGAGAGAGAGAGAGAGAGAGAGAGGATAGATTATCGAAACAAGTGGTGTCTCGAAATTTTTTAGTCATATTTCCCATATTGGAATAGTTTCTTTAAGATGATCAAAGAAAAAGACTATGCTCAACAAATAATTGCTCATCTCTCTTATGAAGACTAGAAATACATTTCAATGATCCGTTGTCATAATGCAATGAACGTTTTTTTTTTTTTGGACAAAAATAGTAAAAATACGAATTCATAATTTATTATTCTTTCTAGATTTTTATTAAAAGGTTCATGATATATTTTAAAACGTGGTTGAAATAATTTTATGTATTACTATTCTCCACGTGCCGGAGGCACTGGTCTCTTACTAGTAGAAATCAAAGCATGGTGCCATACTGATATTTTATTAGCATAAAAAATCCAAATGGAGCCCGGATATTTTGTTCCAAGAAAGATAAGAAGACTACTTAAAAAGAACAAATCCATCACGCTGAAGGCCCAAACCTTGGACTTTAATAAGGGAATGGGCCCCTTGAATGCACAAAGTTATTCCAATCAAAACGAACACGTATCATTTTCATAATCTCCTATACCTCTTTGCGTCATCGATTATCTATTGATCTATCTTGTATTAAGTCATAAAATAAAATACAAATATGTTCATTTTGAGGTCAAACCAACAACGCTAATGGTGATTTCGAGAAATCTTTCGCAAGGCTGCTTCGCGCATTATAATTTCCATGAAACGAAATTTGACTAAAAAATCTTCAGAATAATTTTGCCAGACGCCAAAAGAGCTCGAGATAATTCCTAAGATGGTGTCTGCCATGTGAAGAAGCACGTGATTTGTGTGCATTTAGCTCGTAAAAATGTCGCGGTGCTCGCTGTCGCGGGGCGGTAAATTCTGACCGAGAGGAAAAAAAGGACAAAATAGCAGCTACGCTAGGGGAAGAAACGACCTCTCTCCGTGCTAACTGCTGACCACAAAGGACGGGGGAGGGCCGGTCGAGAATTGGGAAAGTTCGGGGGGATAAAAAAAGGGTCGGGGACTTGCAAAGGTTTCCTAGTTCCGATCTTGAATTGATTGTTGCTTGCCCAGGAACGCGAATCGACAACTTCCTTTGACTCCCACGTTGTCCGTTCGGGCGACGCCCGAGCGTCTCAAGATCCACGATGGAGCCTCCCGCAAGCGCGGCAGGTACAGTCGGCACCGCGACACTGAGGATGGGTTTGACTCCTTTTCTCGATTAGAACTCTTCTTGGCTTTTTTGTTTCGGAGTACGGGCCTTGCTTTCATTACTCTTCGCGAGAGGCTTCGGTGGGTCTCTGTTACTGCGCGAGCCTGGTTTTTGCTTTACTGGGTCGTCCTCTCGAGATCTCAAATCGATCTGTGGATTCTTTTGAAGATCTGGGTTTTCTGGGTGTCCTTGAAATTGGATTAGGAATTGAGGGTTTGAGGTATTCCTGCTAGATTTGTGTTACGTGGGTTTCTAATGGCAGATGGGTCTTGACAAGTGACTGCGAAATACTTCCGCTGAGTAGGCAGATTTGAGGCTCTTGAAGTCTTGGCTTTTGTTGATGCTCTTTGAGAGGCCTCGGAGCTTCACAATTTGTCGGGTATTGTTTCGGTAGAGGTTCGATTAGTCAGTCGCCTGTTCTACTAGGAGGGATTAGGGTTGTCGTTTTGATAGATGTGGAAGCAAAAAATGGGTGAGAAGTTTTGGGCAAATGAAGATGACAAGAGGGTGGTTGAGTCTGTGGTGGGCAGAGAGGCGTGCGAGCTTTTGATATCTTCTGGAAATGCTGCATCTGATGTTACCTTGCCTGGTGATTTGGGTGTGCAACAAGGGCTAGCTCAGCTTGTAGAGGGGTCTAATTGGAATTATGCTGTTTTCTGGCATTCTGCAAGCTTACGATCTGGCAGAATCACCTTAATTTGGGGCGACGGACATTGTTGTGACCCAAAGGTTGGTTCAGCTGAAGATGGAAGCTCCCACCAAAATGTCAAATCAGATAGAGTTGAGAAAAAGGAGGAATTGAACAAGTTGGTGTTGCAGAAGTTTCATAGCAGTTTTGGCGGGTCTTCAGACGATAATTTTGCCGCAAGGTTGAATGGAGTCTCAGATGTGGAGATGTTTTATCTGTCCTCGATGTACTTTTCTTTTCAGTCTGATTCTGCATATGGTCCTATGGGCTCTTTGAAGGCCAATAGAGTAATTTGGGCTTCGGACGCACCGACTTGTTTGGATCATTATCAATCGAGGTCATTCCTTGCAAAGTCAGCTGGCTTTCAGACGGTGGCATTTGTGCCTTTGAAAAATGGTGTTGTGGAGCTTGGTTCAGTCAAAGTGATTCCAGAAGAACAAAAAGTTGTAGAGATGGTTAGGACATTGTTGGGAGGTCCTGCTTCTAACAAAACGAAGGTACTTCCGAAAATTTTTGGGCAGGAATTGAGTTTGGGCGGTGTTAAACCTCAATCAGTGACCATCAACTTCTCCCCCAAGGTGGAAGATGATCCCATGTTTCCTTCAGAAACGTTTGACGCACAGAGAGTTGATTCAAATCAATTTCATGGGGGTACATCAAATGGATATCCTAGTGACAATGAGGCCAAACTGTTTTCGCATTCAAACCAAATTGTCATTGGGGTTTCAGTCCTCAGACAAGAATGTCTGGCTTGGAGCAACACAAGGACGAGTCATCTCACCATGCTGATGACCGAAAACCACGTAAAAGAGGAAGGAAGCCTGCTAACGGGAGAGAAGAGCCACTCAATCATGTGGAAGCAGAACGCCAGAGGCGAGAGAAGCTTAATCAGCGGTTTTATGCATTAAGAGCTGTCGTTCCCAACATCTCCAAGATGGACAAGGCATCGCTTCTCGGCGATGCCATTACATATATCAATGATCTCCAGACGAAAATCAAGGTCCTTGAAACTGAGAAGGATATGGTTAACGGTACGCATAATCCGCAGCTAGTGCCTGATGTTCAGGTGAGACATGATGACACAGTTGTGACGGTGAGTTGTCCCTTGGATGCTCATCCAGCTTCTGAAGTCATAAAAACTTTGAGAAATCATCAGGTTGCTCCAGAATGTGATGTCTCCATGAAGGATGGTGGTAACGAAGTGATGCATACATTTTCCATCAGGACTCAAGTTGGCGGTGCTGAGCAACTGAAAGAGAAGCTTGTGGCTGCTCTTTCAAAGTAATCTCCACTTTTCAAATCCATGCGCGAGGTGAATCTCACCACCTGCCCTGGATTCATTTGTGAGATATTTGAGTGATGTAGGTTGTTGACTAGTACATTTAGGTGCATATCTTGACAGCTAATTGTTTGTATTCATATGTCAGTTGTAAGACAAGCTTGTTAAGTCAAATATGTGGCAGAGTGATTTTCATTGTTAAATTCGCCTGCAGTATGTTGAAGCAGAAGAATAAAAGACGACTTTGATTGTAGTGTTTGAACCTTTGGACTCTGTCACTGTCAGCTTGGTAGCTTTTACTTTCCTTTATTTCTTCACAATGTTCGCTATTTGCCTTTGGATTGTCAAGTTTGATGCACAAAATAAGCACTGATTTATCTTTACGTCAATTTTTCTAATGCTTGGTATGCTTGGGACACATGTTGTGATCTGTGAATTGGTGTTTTTGTGCCAACAGTCGTTCCTCTGATCTTCTGCAAACCAAGTTTGGAGCAGTCACTAGCATAGGGACTGTGGCTGCTGGTGCATGAAGTAGCAGTACTCTGTTTCTTCTCTCGCTTTTCTTCATCTCCTTTTGGTATACCCGATTAGCAGTGACTTACCATGGCCAAAGAATAAAATTAGCTGTGACTTGCATGAGGTAATATTTGGATCATATCGTGAGTTTGTGTTCGATATCATAGAAGCAGCATAGATGCTTTTCCCATATAATCGGAGCGTAGACCGCGTGCAAAAGGAAAAGTTGGGCGATGGGTGAGGAAATTCTCGTACGATGCCTGATTGAAATAGCATAGAGCCTATTATGTGGTAAATAAAAGATCAATTAGCAGCACAAAGTCGCAGATTATGCGAAAACTCGAGGTGCCATCTCGAGGTGCCGTCTGGAATCTCTCCAGGAGTATCAGGTGCATTTAGTTCCTTCGTTTGTGGTGGCGGCACAGAGAAGAAAATTCTGTTCTTGATCCAAGTGGCAACGAGTCGGCAGATACGGTAAATTTCATCGTGAGAACAGAAGAACTTTGTCGATATGACCATAAAGGTTTTGACAATTCCACGCTTCAATTTGGGCTGTTCTCTCTCACGTCTCCACACTTATCTTCTTTTCAATATCGTGAAATTAGGTTTGTCTTCATAAAATAAACATCTTGCGATTAGGGATCTTGCGATTAGGGGTGAGTATGGTCCATATAGAGAGTTTCTCATTAGAATCAAAAGTCGCTCATTAAGGATTGATTCCGAAAAATTGAAATTGAGAACTGTCTATTGGTTTCATGGATTCATTCAAGAATCGGATTGCCAGTTTGGTCTAGTTCCTGGGTGGGTCCATGGAACCGATCCTATCAAGCTTCACACGTTCAATGCAACATTTTCGACAAGTCAAAGTAAAGCAAAAAAACAAAAGACTTCCCTATTCTTAGTTGCAAGAATAGTAAAAAGATTGAACTCATATTAAAAGTCGAGAGTCGATACCATAAGTTGATGAACGTTGAGATTGAGAGTCGAAGCCATGAGTGAGAGATAGATAATGACTCATGAGAGAGTGGATAAGACCAACACTTAGTTAATGGGTGTTGAGCTTCAGATTAGGGATTTAAGGATTTTAATTTTTTTAAAATTTTTTTGTCAAAATTTTTCTTAAAAATTAAATATATATTTATATATTATCAATCCGGTCTGAGTGAGTAAGCGAGCGATTCCATACCTAAAACCAAGAACTAGATTGGTAACCAACGGTTCCAGTAAATTGGAATCGAGAACCGGACTGATTCCCTTGGAAATAGTTGGTTTTGGTCTAGTCTAATCTGGTCCAGTTCTAGGTGATACGGGCAGTTCTTGACTTTTTTTTGCACAATCCCTACTCACCATTTGAGACTTATAAAATAGACAACTTTGATCATTTAATCAAAATTCTATTCTTTTACATGCTCATTTACCAGTTGTGTTAAATCAATTGATAGACAAATGATATTGATCGACTTTTTGTGCACTCCGTTAGTGATCCGTAATTTTAATGAATGTTAAAGACTATAATAAAGCTATGAAACATGAGGAATCAAGATTTTCAACCGATATTTATAAGATGCACAAGAAATGCATGGGAAGCTCGGGTACTCATTTGAGACTAAATTAGCCACTTTGAGGTCTTATTTGAGAAATTGTCTATTTTAAATCTTTTTTGGAGAAAACCCTCTTATTTGTTCAACCACAAGTTGGGCACATTATTGAGATATTTCTTGCAGCATTCCACCACTCACTCGCTTGTGTAGATTTGTCTCAACAGTCAAACACCTTCCTTTGCTTACTCGTCGTCCTCACCGAGAAGGACCATCTTCAATAGCTTCATTCCTATCTCCACCTTCATTAGACTTACATACTTATATCGCAATGCACACAAATGGTTGATGGTCAATTTCTAACTTTGAACGAAATTATAAGGAATAAATTAAAGAGATAAATCATGTGATTAAACACACACCAATCCTTGCATATACAAAGCCTCCAAATTATCGCATTTGATAAATCTTTGAATAAAGGCATTGTGTTGTTTGGGGTGCAGCCACTATATCCTTGAAATTTTGTCAAGAGATATTTTTTGATATGTGTAGTCTTCTACAACTAATTTATTAAAGATTGAAAGAATATGAAGAATCGAGAAAAGATCAAGAGTATTCTGTAGAAATTGTATTTTCATTGTATTGATTCAATGTACAATTCTCTGTAATTATAATACAAGGTTGAAATAATAAAGGGAAGAAAAGGTCTGAATAAACAATTGATATCAATCCCTAACTAATTTATACACAAATACAATCGTCCGAGATTCCTTCCAAGTATGTCTTCGGAATCCACCAAATGCGTATCTTCCAACACTCCCCCTCAAGCTGGCGGCTGGTAGATATCCAAGACGCCAAGCTTGCTTAATAGATATGTATGTTGTCTCTGACATAGAGGTTTGGTAAAAATGTCGGCTGTGTTCATGTTCCAATTCCTCTTGTTTCAATTATCCCTTGCTGAATTTTTTCACGAGTGAAGTGACAATCCACTTCTATATGTTTCGTTCTCTCGTGAACTATGGGATTCGCTGCAAGTTTGAGTGCCGCATCATTGTCGCAAAACAATTTTGTCGGACTCTTCAATTTGACTCCTAGATCCCGAAGTAGCCCTCTTATCCATACGATCTCACATGTAGTTTTTGCCATAGCTCGATATTCTGCCTCAGCTGAGGATAAGGACACAGTCGCTTGTTTCTTGGTCTTCCAAGAAAGAAGAGAATTTCCAAGCTTAATACAAAAACCTGTGATGGATCTTCGGCTCATAGGACAAGTCGCATAGTCTGCATCACAATATGCTGCCATCTCCATGTTGCATTTCCTGGATAGGAGAATTCCAAGTCTGGACAACCCTTCAAATATCTCACAACCTTTAAGGCAGCATTCATATGAGATAATTTTGGACTATGCATAAACCGACGGCGAGAGTTTGTACTGCATATGAGATATCTGGTCTAGTCATTGTCAAGTATATGAGTTTTCCAACAAGTCTCTGATAACTCGAAGGATCCTTAAGAACAGGATCATGACTTCCTGATATCCCTACATCATAGTCCTTGGTAGTCAATTTTGCATTTTGCTCAATTGGAATGACAGAGGGCTTGCATCCGGATAAACCTGCTTCAGAAATGATTTCTAGCACAAATTTCCGTTGACTAAGAGAAATCCCCTGATCTGATCGAGCAATTTCAATACCAAGGAAATATTTTGGTGCTCCTAGATCCTTGATATGAAAAGTGGAATGCAAGTACTTTTGAATTTTCGATTGCACTTTTATCATTGCCCATGATAAGAATATCATCTACATAAATCAATAGGTAGATTGATGACATACCTTGATTCCATGTGAATAAGGCATAATCATATTTGGATTGATTGAATCCTGTAGATATAAGGGCATTGGCAAATTTTGCATACCACTTTGTCTGGAAGCCTGCTTGAGACCATAGAGGGATTTGCGGAGACGACACACTCTATTCTCCCCCTGTCTCCGTAAACCTTGAGGAATTTCCATGTATATCTCCTCATCTAAGTCTCCATGAAGAAAGGCATTATTCACGTCCATTTGATGTAAGGGCCAATCATGGATAGCAGCAACGAGAGAGAAATGATTTTACAGTTACATCCTTGGCTCTTGGAGAGAAGGTCTCATGGTAATCGAAACCTTCACGTTGAGTAAATCCCTTAGCCACCAACCGAGCTTTGTAGCGCTCTATGGAACCATCAGCTTTGTATTTGATTTTGTAGACCCATTTGCATCCAATGGGTTTTCTGTTTGGAGGTAACGCAACAAAATCCCAGGTTTGATTTGCAATCAAGGCCTTCAATTCAGCTGCCATGGCTTCTTGCCATTTGAGGTCAACAACTGCTTGTTCATAACTGGATGGTTCTTTTTCCTCCGATATCCGACTAACACAACATCTATGTTCCGGCGAAAGTCTATGAAACGAAACATAAGATGAGAGTGGATAATGAATACCTGGTGTGTTGAGCGTGGCGCACACATAATCCTTTGTCCGGGCGGTGGATGTACGAACGCCCCGGACCGTCGAGGATAATCCACTTGCAATTGAGCGGGTGATGAAGATTCTTGAGCATCCACTGGTGTTGGAACGGGATATGAGGGCGATCCATTGTCAATTATGACTTCTTCTTCTTCAGTTGATGGGTGATCCTCATTGATTGGAACTCCAGCATCATCTGATGAAGGTATCTCATATGGTTGATGGATCATGACTGGAGATCTTGTCATAATAAATCCATTATCAGTTGAATCTTCTATGGGATGAATGGAATGTTGTGAGATCTCGATGTATCTTTCAAGGATTCTTGGTTGTTGAATGGAAAGATTTCTTCATGAAAATGGACATCTCTGCTAACAAAGAATTCCCGGTCGTCGAGTCCCGGGACACGATAGCCTTTCGCAAATTTGGGTATCCCATGAAGATGCAGCGTCTGGCCCGTGGGCCCATTTTGTCCCGGGGTGATAATATCGTTGCATAACATAGACACCCGAAAATTCGTAGATGTTGTATTTCTGGCTGTCTCTTGAAAAGCAACTCAAATGGAGATTTTCCATTGAGGACTCGTGTGGGCATCCGATTAATGAGATATGCCGCAGTTAGAATACACTCACCCCAATATTCTTCTGGGATGGACGCTTGAAATTTTAATGCTCTTCCAATTTCGAGGAGATGACGATGTTTGCGCTCCACTACCCCATTCTGTTGTGGGGTATATACACAAGAACTTTCGTGGAGAATCCCATTGGATGAAAAAGGGAATTGCAATCATGGCTGAAGAATTCTCTCCCATTGTCTGTCCTCATGCGCTGAATAGATTTGCCAAATTGATTTTTGGACAAGGCAATGAAGGTTCTCAAATTTGAGAAAACCTGTCCCTTGGACTGCATCAAGAACACCCACGTGGCACGAGAATAATCGTCCACAATTGTTAAGAAATATCGTGACCCATCGTGATTCTGTGTATGGTAAGGACCCCAGATATCGACATGGATCGAGAAAAATATCAAGCGCACGATTTTGACTAGAGGGAAAAGGAATACGAGACTGTTTTGCAAGGGGGCATATTGGACATTTAGAGTAAGGAAAAAAAATGCTGTGACCCAATCTTGAATGCATAAGGAATTCTTTATCATTGGTATTTGCATTACACAATGACATTTTATTTGAAAAAACAGATGACAAATCAAGATTACTTGGGAAATTTTTCCAAAGGTACAATCCTTCAGAGAGACTACCAATGCCCATCACTTTGCCAGTCGAAAGGGCCTGAAAGAAGCAATTGTCAGGGTCAAACAATATTCGACAAGAATTTTCTTTACGAGCTTTGGAGACAGACATAAGATTGAATCGAAATTCTGGGACATAAAGCACATTTGTGAGAGTAATTTGTGGACCGAGTTGGACTTTCCCGTAATTGTAACATAAGTAATAGTCCCATTGGGTAATTGCACGAGAAATGGGAAAATCCAATTTTGGATTTATTTAGAAAAATTGCCTTCTCACAAACTATGTGATCACTGGCCCCAGAGTCAATTATCCAATTATTTCTCGAGATATTATTGACTAGGCAGCGAGAGATACCTGAAAAATTTCCCCCTTTGCTGGCGGTGTCCAATTTGTGCATGGCCTGCATCAAATGTTGATATTGCTCATATGTAATAGATTTATCAACATTGGACCCACTTACTTGATTGGCTGTAGAAAATTCCTTTTTCTTTCCCTTTTCTCCGGTTTGCCGTGTAACTTCCAACAATTTTCTATAGTATGGTGTGGGCGACGACAAAAATCGCAATATAATTTACCCTTGCCTTTGGAGAAATTTTTCGCATATGCAGAAAAAATCCCACCGTCGGATCCCTTCCCGCTCGCCTCATCTCCACCGTCCGATCCAGCGAGCGAATCAAGCCCTTCGGCCGTCGGATCGTCGCGGATGATCTGGACCGCCCATCCCTTCATTTATAAGGGGGCGTCCTTCATCAAACCGGAACCCTAGCGCCTCCCCGCATCCCTCCTTTTCGTGCGCTATGGTTTTGGTTCTGGATTCCGCGGCGGATCTCGCCGTTCTCCTCGGCTCGCGAGTGCAAAACTTCCTGCTCCCTTCGTCGGCTCCGAGGATGCGAGTCTTTGACTCTCTTCCTGGACGGCAAGTTGGAAGATTCGCCCGAGCGGTGGCGCGGGCTCCATGGCCAAGATCTGGGACCGAAAACTCAGGTACGAGTCATTCAGTATAAGGAGAAACCGGGTTGCCTTTTCTCTTTCCTTCATGGAACGATATTGCGCAAGAGTCTCCTCTGGTCCTTCAAGTCTTTCTTACGCGGCTTCGAGATCGTTCCATAAGGATGATAATTTGTTATAACAGGCCGTCACGGTCATGTTCCCTTGTTTTAAATCGCTGAGTTCCGCAAAAGAAAAGATTCGTGCCCGATCTAACTTTCCATACATCCGTTTGATGTTGTCCCATATGGTTTTCGAGTCTTCCGTTGGTGGTAGTCCGGCCGCAACTTCGGAGAAATACAATTGCCGATCCATGTCCTTACAAGCTGGTTGCATTTTCTCCAGAATCGAGCCAGGCGTTCATCGGTAGGAATCGGAACCGCCCCGTCGAGGAATCCGTCCTTGTCCTTCGTCACGAGGGCGCGCCGGAAGTCTCGGGCCCACCTGTGGTAATTTTCCGGTCCGGTTAACTGTAAGTTAATTAACTTCAGTTCAGGGCCGTCGGCCGTCGAGACATGCAGGGGGTCACCAGCCTCTGGTCGCCCGGTGACGGCAGCGACGGGGAACGGCATGAATCCGGGTGCAAGATTCGGGTAGGGATTTGTTCCCTGACCCGATTCGTTTGAGCCGTATTGATAACCCGCATTTGTAAATCCCGGGTAGGGATTCGTTCCCATACCCGGTTCTCCAGACCCGCTTCCAGACCCGATTACCTGCTCCATTCCGGGGTTCGAGTTTGCCCCGTTTACGGTTGGTGGGCTCCCCCCGGTCTGGACGTGGGTTCCTTGGTGGCCCACATAAACAGGCGATGATGTATTCGGGCTTGATCCGAGATACCACGGGTAGGGTATCCAATGGAACGGTTGACCCGCAAAGGGTTGCCCCAAACCGAACTGAGCCTGTGTGGGTCTCCATTGAACCGGTTGATTTTGGATTGTTTGCTGTTGTGTTTCTGCAGGAACATCTTGGATCTGTAGCGGTGGTGAAGCATCTGGGTTGGATTGATTATCGGCCATGGAAGAAATTGAAGGTAATAATAAGAACAGAAGCTCTTATCTTCTTTCTCGAGAATGGTTCCTAAAGCAGATCTGTTGAGTTATTTCAGATCAACTTTCACTGGCAACCAGGAGCGGAAGCGAGGGAAAAATCAGAAGCCGAAGCTCTGATACCATGAAAGAATATGAAGAATCGAGAAAAGATCAAGAGTATTCTGTAGAAATTGTATTTTCATTGTATTGATTCAATGTACAATTCTCTGTAATTATAATACAAGGTTGAAATAATAAAGGGAAGAAAAGGTCTGAATAAACAATTGATATCAATCCCTAACTAATTTATACACAAATACAATCGTCCGAGATTCCTTCCAAGTATGTCTTCGGAATCCACCAAATGCGTATCTTCCAACAAAGATCTCACCACTGAGGGACTAAATATTGAAAAGAATAAGATTTCATGATTTCCTTAGTAATATTTAGAGTTAATATCCTGAAAAATCCCTACCGGTATATCCGTGACAAATTTGCCAAAAACTATTTTTTTTATCACCAAAAAATATTTTTAACAAATTACCAAAACCTGATATACTTATGACAAATTTGCCATATGTTAGTTTCCATTAAGTTTTACCGTTAAATTATTAAGTTGAATGACACGTGACAGTTGACTCGTATACTATTTGCGATTTTACTCTCCATTTATCACAATTATACAATTTTTGTGATTTTTTGTGGTATTAATCCAATTTAACGGATGGTATATTGATAACAAATATATCAATTTAGGGTTTTTGACAGTAGAATAAATAAATTAGTTTGGGGCAAATTTATTATAAGTATACAAGTTTGGAGTTTTTATGGTTAGTTAGGGTAAATTTGTTATAGGTGTACCGGTTTGAGGTTTTTTACAGTCAAAAAATTAGTTTGTGATAAATTTGTCACACGTGTACCAGTTTTGAATTTTTCATGGTATTAACCTTAATATTTATTAGGCTTGCTATTGGTAAAAAAAATTACTTTTAGAATATATTTATACTCTTAAAAAGCTTCTATACATTTTTTTATATTAAATTTTCAACAGTACAGAAGATTGATTGTACATTAATATAAAAGATTAATTATTAGAAAGCAAGCTCCTTGGAGTGGAAGAAACTTAATTAGTGCTAGACTGTTAAAAGGATCGTAATTAACCCCATATATATATATATATTAAATTTCTCTATAATAATCAATTCTTTGATTAAGTAATCACTTTTAGAGAGTACTTCTTTGAAGGGAAGAGTACCTTGTTTTCACATTGAAGAAATCGTCCATTGAGTTGGCGATGAACCAAGCAAGATCTCCACCATTGTATCATTAGGAACAACATGATGGCTTCAATTTCCATAGCTCTCGGCAATAGTGATGCAACGAAATTTTGATTGTGAGAAAATTTGGTTTCTTTAATCTTTATGATTTTCAATTGTATGAGGTAGACGTCACTGTGAAATTGATTGGAGTGATTGATGTAAAGGAAACTATTGGAAACTTGAGCTATGATTGAAGGGTGAATTGTATTATGTCTATTTATAGAGATGTTATATGTTTTTGTCGAACTGAATCCACTTAGGATTCTAATTACAATTAGAGTTGAGGCAGTTTCGATTGATAGACAATGATATTATAATTTATACCAACTTAGGACCTTTCTAGGTACATTTCCGAGGCAATAGGAATGGGAAATATGACAATTTGATTATTTATACCAATAGTAAAGTAGTCAACTTTGAGGCAATTGTCTATTAGCTGATTTAGTACAATCGATTATACAACTGATATTTGATCAATAGCACTTCGCCATTTAAGGCAGTTATAAAATAGGCAACTTTGATCATTTAATCAAAATTCTACTCTTTTATATGCTCATTTATACCAATTGTATTAAATCAGTCGATAGACAAGTGACATTGATTGATGGTCTGATTTCCAGTTGTGAACAAAATTATAGGGAATACATTATAGAGATAAATAATGTAATTAAACATGTACCAATCCTTGCATATACAAAGCCTCCAAGTTATCGAATTTGATGTAGCTTTTGAATGAAGGTATCATGTTTCTTTAAGGTGCCACCACTATACTAATTGTTGATATATGTAGTCTTCTTCAGCTAATTTATTAAAGATCTTGCAACTGCAGGGACTAAATATTGACAAGAATAAAATTTAATGATTTACCTATTAATATTTATCAGTTTGCTATTGGTGAAATCGTCATTTTGAAAAAGTGCAGAAGCTTCTATTCCTTTTTATTATAAAATTTTATGCAGTATATATGGTCGAGTGTACACTAATATAAAATATTAATTATTTATCTAACGAAAAGCAAGCTCCATTGGAGTTGAAGAAACTTAGCGCCAGATTGTTAAAAGGAACTTAATTAACCTTAGACTTTTTAATTTCTCTACAATCATCAATTCTTTAATTAATTAATCACTTTTTAGAGAGTTATTTTCTAAAGGGGTAGATTAGATTGGTACATTATTTTGTATTGAAGAAATCGTCCATGGAGTTGGCGACGACCCAAACAAGAATCTCCACCACCATATCATTAGGAAGAACATGATGACTTAATTCTCCATAGCTCTCAGCAATGGTGACGTGACGTGATTTTGATCATGAGAAAATTGGGTTTCTTTAATCTTTTGATCTTTGATTATACGAGGCAAAAGCCAAAGAAATACGCTGAAATTGATTGGAGTGATCAATGTGAAGTAAACTAGTCGAAACTTGAGTGATGATTGAAGAATGAATTGCATTATTTCTATTTATGGAGATGTTATATGCTTATTTTGAACTGAATCCTGTTAGGATTCTATTTACGGCAATTAGATTTGAGGTAGTTTCGATAGATGGACAATGATGTTCATAATTTATATGGAATTAGGACTGTTTGAGGTACTTTTCCTAGGCAATAGGAAATAGGAAATAGGAAATTTTGATCATTTATACCGGTAGAGAAGTAGTCAATTTTGAGGCAATTGTCTATCCGGTATGAACATTTCGTAGGTCTTCAAGGATCAAATTGATGATCATAAGATCCTATGAAAAGCCACTGTATGCAAGTGCATGAGATTAGGGGCAAACGTAAAGAAAAAGACCTTGAATTCAAGCACAATGCATATGGGATTAGAATAATATATGATATACAATGCAACTAGAAAGTACAGCAGTAGAAATGGATCCCCAACATCCAATGTCATATCTATATATTCCATTTTAATGAAATCTTGAACTTCCAAAGATGCGGTTTGCCCTATCTCCATTTTCATTGAAACATTAAACATCTCCAAATCTAAAATACTTTTCCGGGTTAATACCTAGTATCAAATCATCAACTATCACCTTCTTTAGTGCAGTAGTCTGTTTTGTAGATTACAGAAATAATAATGCTCATACACTGATTATCCGTATCCATTGATAAGTGTCATATTCCACTAAGCAAAAGCTTGCTCTTTAAGCATTATCCATTGCAAGAATGTCAGCAAACAATGGCAGAATCTCCTCTGAGAAGTACTGCAGAAGGTGTGTTCCTCAGAAGTGTTTCAAAGTTCGGCATCTCTCAGCAGTAGTGGAATTGACTAACCCACAAATAACAAAGAGCAAAACCAAGTCTCATATCTTCAACAAAGACTCTCAGTGTCATTAGCAATCTCAATAAAAGACCATGAAAACGTGAGGGCCTACTAGAGGCCCAGAAACTGATTGCGTCCTACTTAGCTAGCACTACCACACTACCAAAACAAAACTTCAACAAAGGACAACACGAACGTCAAAAAATATATTAAACAAAAATTGTCAAGCAGAGCAAGAGAGAACTGGAGAAGCAAAGCACTCAAAGCTCATCCGTCCATCCAGCGATTCAAACGCGCGAAACGAAGCACGCGCCAACAAGGCTAATGGCACGAGCAAGCCGCAAAGGTGAAAGGGTACTGTATGGACTCATGCCATCGAGGAGCAATGTTGAGGCCAAAATCAACGCCTGGGAACTAGATTTTCACAGGGTGAGGCTGAAGCCCATCGACCTTTGAGGGAGTGGCAGAGGCGTCTCAGAGGCGAGCAGTAGAGGCGGCTCGGAGGCGGCTCGGAGGCAAACGAAGGAGGCAAGCAATAGAGGTGGGCGAGTAGTTGAGAAAGCTTTGTGTTTTAGCCTTTTTTAGGTTATCCACCGGAGCCACTTCATGTTGAAAATGTGTCGAAAATGGATGAAATGTTCTAATCCATTTTCGATTCATATAAATTCAGCTAAAATTTATTTGACCAATTTTAGCTGGTTTTTTATATTTTTATTACTCACATACAATCCATTAACACAAAATATGAGTGAGAAAGTGGGTCATTTTGAGAAGTGTTTTGAATGTTGATTTTCTCTGCTTAGAGACAATTAGAAAATTATGAAAGCATGAATGGGTCAACCGCAAGAATTGAATATTAGTTTTCTTTCATGTTTCATGCACATGACGAGCGCATCAATGCCAATGGAGTGGGCTTCTTGATAAGATGTAATTTTACATCTGAAGTTGGTTTGAGAGTTAGGGTATTACAAAGGTCAGAGTCAAGGAATGGGCGTCGCGACCTAAAATTCAGGTGCACCACCTAAGTTTAGACTAATGGACTAATAAGTTTTTAAACTTAGCTTGGGCTCTCCCAAGCTCATACCAATTTACGACTTAAGATTCAAATATTATGATTATTATTTAGGAGTCGCCTCTAATTAGTTTATGGTAGGTTGATTAGACACCTAAGTAAAATAACGGGAGAATTATTTTACTCTTACGAAATAGAGACTAAGGTTACATGGACTTGGTTACATTAAATTTCTCTAATGTCTTTTCCATACCATTTCTTTTTAATTTCAAAAATATTTTTATAAGCAGCTTGAATTTATTTTAACCTAAATTACTATAAGCAATTGGGTGATCACATAGATGCTCAATCATTGAATAAACATTGAATAAAATAAATTGCACCAAATGAATTCTACACACTAATGCCATTTCCGTACCATTTCTTTTTAATTTCAAAAATATTTTTGTAAGCAGCTTGAATTTATTTTAACCTAAATTACTATCAGCAATTGGGTGATCATATAGATGCTCAATCATTGAATAAACATTGAATAAAATAAATTGCATCAAATGAATTCTACACACTAAAGCAAGTATTTTTCTTTCTTTTAACTAGAACTTTATCATAAATCATGCATTTAAACTATATGCAAACTAATTGACATGCGCCTAATATTTTTATATTTGATTGAAATTCGGAATTAATAAAATCCTAATTAAACTATCTAAAAATGAATAATTTTTTAATTTATTTTAGGAATTAATTTGACTTAAACCCTATCCTATCTTAAAAAACTTTTTTTTTAGAAAAATGAAAATATTTAAGTGTGTAAAGATTATCTAAGCCTATCTAAGAAAATTAAATCCAATCTTATTCTATTCCAAAAAATTATCCAAAAGTGCAGTCCTAAAAATGTAATCCTAATTTTTAAAACCAACACACTAATGCAAGATTTGATTTTTTTTTATTTTTATGTTTATATTTAAACAATCAAGATATTCACCAAATAAATTATTAAAATAATCGAAAAAATAACATGTTTGACAAAGAGTTCAAAATAATTAAAAATCTAATCCGAAATCTTATGGATCAAATTAATAATTATAATGATTTAACAATTAAAATACTATCAAAATGCCCAAAATTTAAAAAATGATCAAATTAATAATTACAATAATTTGGACAAAATCCTGCCGATAATACCTACAATATACATAAAATGAATCTCAAGATCAAATGTTCCAATTTAAATAACTAAACTTAAAAAATAAAAGAAAAATAAAAATAAAAATAAAATAAACTACCTAAATTGATTTTTTTTTCCTTTTCTTTTTCACACGAGACTGCCAAACGAGACTTGGCAGGTGGTTCGCCGGGGATGGGTCGCCGGCGTTCGGAGCTCCGGTGTGGACCGGCGATGGGCGGATCGGCGGCAAGCGGACCGGCGGCAAAGCGGACCGGCGGTGGACTCCGGTGGTGTCGGGCAGCAGGAGACACCGGGGGCGGAGGTGCAGGCTCGGGCTGAGGCAGATCACCGGCGAAGGCTGGGCGTCGGACGGGCGTATGGTGGCTCCGCGGGCAGCTTCGCTCGGAGGAGACTCGAAGCGGATCCACTGGGCGTCGGAGCAGATCTCGGACAGAGCAAGGGCAACAGCGGCTTCGCCGGGATCTCGTGGGTCACAGACGTGGGTGTTGGGTCGCGAGCAGCAGTGGCAGTGACCGGCGAGCGGATGCGGCAGAGAGAGATCGGAGCGGCTGAAGCAGGGGCGAGCGTCCCGGCACGGCAGAGCAGGGCCGCTGGCGACGCTGCGAGCGGAGACGGGAGCACAGCGGGGAAGCTCGGACGACTGCAAGGCGTGGCGGTGCTGCTCGGAGGCAATGCAGCTCAGAGACCGACGGTGCAGCGGCGGCTTCGTTCAGGCGCGCGGTAAAGGAAGCCAACGGAGAAGATGAACAGTGGTTTCTTCCTTTTTCCTTCTCTGCTGCCGCACACGTCGCTTCCTTCTGACCTCGCTGCTGTAGGCTTTTCCTTGCTGCCGTTCTTTTTCCTTTCTTCTGCTTTTTTTTTTTCTATTGTTTTTGTGTTTCTTTTTCAATGAAAGAAGGAAACGATTTTTCTTTTCTTTTCTTTTCCTTCGACCAAGGGAAGCCTCCGAAACCCTATTCGTTTTTTTTTTCCTTTTTATAGGCCACGAGTTAGGGTTTTAATTTTTCAAAATTCATATCCACAATTTTTTTTTTCAAATGCAATATTTGATTTTCCGAACGCAATATTTTTTGTCACATCTGCCTTATCCAGAAAAATCCATCATATTCCGGAAAGATTTCAAATCCTTATTTTTCACGAAATAATTTTCGATTATAAAAAAAGGGGCTTGAGTCAATTCACTCGCTTCGTGGGCTTAGTCGGGCTTGTCAAATTAAAGCTCAAAACCACTAATTCGAATCCATCCACCACTTTGGTTTAATAAATAAATGCAAAAAATGCAAATTAAAAATAAATATACCTAAATTTATATGCTATGTAATTAATATTTTTTCAGGGATAAAATTAACTCATAATTTTTAATGTGATAAATGACCAAACATATCGTCGAAATTTAGGTGTCAACAATGGGGCACGACGAAACGTCATTATCTGCTAATTTTGATAATAGTTCTGTCGTTGTTTAGCGCCTAGTAGAGGCCTGTGCTAGGAGAATTGGTCATTCTGTCTCGTTCATAAGGATGATGCAACCAAATAGATTATTTTTCCGTACCGGTAAATTTTAAAAAGAGTATGTCAAAATTAAAATATGGTTGGTAAAAACATGCTGGTGATTTGATTTACCGCTAATTTGTTGTATCTTTAAAACACTTTCATGAATTTTACTAACTCTTTTTGATAGTTTACAAAATTTATATTTATTTCTTATCTTTTACTTAATTTTAGTTGTCTTTCTTATCAGCCCTTCAATTTACTAACTCATGCATAAGATTTACCAATTGCTGTGTGAGTGACTGATTTACTTTTTCTGATTAAATACACCATCTTTTTCTTAGCTTTATTTTCACACGATTTCTTCTAGTCTCAAAATCATATAATTTCCGTCTTGAAATTGAAAAAAGAATTAGATTTAACACCCGGGAATCTAACTTCATCGCAAAATTAAAACAAAATTAAAGAAATTAGAAAGAGCAAGATGTGAGACAAAAACTTCAGAATCTTGAAACTAAAGGGTGCGAGTGGAACTTGATCGAGGCTAGACGGTATAAGATATAATCAAGGAAAGTTTAAGACTTTTTTTTTCTTTTGCCTAAAAAATTTCTCAATTGTTAACATCATTGAAACCACAACTATAGAAGGACTACTGTCCATAAAAGAAATTCGTATTTTAGTATTATGAGCCTAAGTACTAGCATTAATGGTGTTTATTGAAATTAGTTATATATTCTTTCGCATATTTTAAATCACGTCGTAATTATTGATGGGATGAAACGCAGCCAAGTCTGACTATGAGAAATAATTTCACATTGCTCAACCTTTTAAAAAGTTAAACTTATTGGGTGACAAGCTATTTCGCGTTCATGAGAAATGAATTAGGATGAAAGCATAACAAGATGTTGTTCCAAATCCATCCCAGTAACTTTTTATTGCTTTAGAAATCTGTTCCAACCCATTACGTATTTGATAAAGTAATCCAAACCTGCCTCACTAAAATAGTCGGGTTCTCGCAGCCTGTCATAGTATTTTATATGGAAAGGGTAACTTAAGAAATCGCCAAAACCGTTTCAGATTCTAATAGAGTTAGTAATTATGTACACTTACTGAGCCACGGTGGTAATATGAAGGAAACAAAGGCATTTTCATAGTATAAATTAGGATTCGGGAATCGGGTTTCTCGATTGTAAAATTCCATACTCGTCCCATATCCACCAAATTCTTAGTGATTGGCCCTGATCCGTCCCACTTGTCCAAACCCTCTACCCATAGATCAAGTCAATGATATGTACAAAAACAGCAAAGTTTTCAAAATATATTCTTGTGGCTATAACGTGAAAGGTCGTCACCTCCATTAAAATCAAAGTAATCAAGTTGCTTAATCGACGCGTTGATGCTTACCTCTATGCGTGTAAATGGGGGCGTATTCTTAATGAATTGCCACAGTGCGTGTCTTTTCCTTGCTGCTCAAACAACATTTATACCGCTGAAATACCCCCATGGTGACCAGAAACTAAGCAGTATTTGGCCATCCCTTTTTCTCCTTTTATTTTTTATTTTTTATATCACTTAGTGAACCTTTGGGGACGAATCGAGCGCTCTAAGTTTGAATCGAGTCGCCATTCAATTTCAAAACTCACGATTCTCGTGACCGTTGACCAAAGAAAAGGAAGAAAAAAAATATGGTGAAGCATACGTCAACGCGGACCAATATACAGAAGAGCTTTCATACTGCAGAAGACGAGCGCACAAGCAAAACATGAGGCAGCTTCTAAGAACTTAACACGTTGTCCGTGCCCAACACTGCACGCCGGGTCAATGCACGAACCCTTTGTTCCCACCAGTATCAACGTGTCAACAATATTTTGGGAAGCCCTTTGGGTTTGGACTTGCCATTCAGGTTATTTCATGCCGAATATCGAGACTTGCTCCTGCATATTGTGACTACTCAGACGAGCCTTTGCTTCTTTTGCACGCGAATGTTACGTCCGTTCGAATGAGACTTTTGGACTTGAATTTGAAGTTCCCCGCTGTTTGCAATTCCCCTTTTCTCAGGTATGATTGTAGGACCACATTTTTGGGAAAGTTTAAAATTCTTTAACCCTGAACGTGGAGACAACACCAGGCTACGTTTTGTCGTCTGGATAATAATCAGGATATGATAGGATAAAGTAGGATATTAAATCCTTTGGATAATAAATGCGGACATATCTAATCCCATCAAGTGTTTGATGCACTTTAGGATAAGATGAAAAAATAAATATGATATTCATTTAAATTATAAAATTAAAAAATAGAAAATTCAATTAATTAAAGGCCATGGAAAAACCCTAGATCTAGGAATTGTGGCCACCTCCGCAGTGGCCACCATTGAAAATGACAAGTGATATCTTCTCTTTTTGTTAACTTCCTTAAAAAAAAATCTTATCCAATCCGGGCTTATCCCACCCCCTCCCCCGGATTTTTTATCCGGCGTTTTATCCGGATATATCCAGGTTTGTCCGATCCGGTGGACATTCCCAAACATCGGATATGATAACAAATTGTCCTATCCGGACTCAAATCCGGACTACCAAACGCAGCAGTGTATATTGTAACGTGGGTTCTACTGCGCATATTTATTACATTTCGTTCAAACGAGAGACTTGAATTGGGGCAATTCACGCGCTGTAGCTATGCCCATCTTTGAGAAAGTCAAACATTTGTTTTTCTTGATATTCTGTCGAAGAACGAGAGGATCCCGCGCGATGTATGACTCCTGCATCGCTGAAAAAGAAACAGGAATTTCGCAACAGGTGAAAAGAGGAGCAACGGCATCGCCGCATACCAATATCTATTTTCCGCGAAGCATTCCGTTTAGGGTTTTATATTCTCTGTTCACTGTCGCCCAGATCAAGATATAAACTTGCGCAATCAGTATCATTCGAACTGTTCTCATTGTAGTTACTAGTTACACTAATTTCTCATTGTCTCAAACATGTGATGTGGTGGGGACACAGTTTATATTCACAAGTGTTAGTCGAATCAAATGTATGGATACATTCCACGTTATTCCGCGTATTATAATATCCTTTTTTTTTTTTTGTATTCGTCTAGATTTCATTAATTATCTAGACGTGAAGTCAATTATCTTAACTTAATTTTCCGGTTTTCTGCCCCCTCCTCGAACTCCTTTGGATTGACATGATACAACAAACGAAGAAATACATAATTATACAACAAACGAGTTCGTCAAGGGCGAGGACAAGACATTAGCTGCTCTGAGACCGGCCAATTCAAATTCTCATTAACGCGTCTTCTTCTTCAACTATGGCAGTCAAAAGTAACAATAATAAAAAACCCGCGTCCAACAATTTAATCAGAAGAACCGAAGAAATACATAAAAATATAAGCTTATTATGATCGTATTTGAAGCTGCGTTTCATAAAAATAACATATAATTCCTTTTTGTTTACCTAATTGATTGCCCAACAATGACACTTCACATGTCATAATCACGGGGCACTTTCCTTTGCTTTGTACGCTTCCGGTCCAAACACACGTCTTTTGTCTTTGAATCTGCAATTAGCTGTATGGCCATGTCTATGCCATCAACATTAAGCAATTTAAGTTATTTTCACAGTAAAGATGGTGAAATTGCAAATTTTTGCATGATCAATTTATAGAGTTTATATTTTGATAGAAAGGAAAAGTTAGATTACTACATTAAATCAATGCAAAGGAGCTGAAGGAAGAAGCTGAAAATCTGAAAAATTAAGTTAGAGAATTCAATTCATGTCCATATATATAGAAAATATATGTGCATGTATGTATGCAATATGGATGGAATTATGATTGGATTGTGGCACAAATTCCGGAAAATCTAGAACTATACTCATTTAATAAAGAATTGTCTTCCTTAACGACCAGTTCAAATCCTTATTCTTCCCTCTCTATTACCAGTGAAGTCAAATTTCAAAACTGGTTCTCCATAAGCGTGGCAGTCAAGAATTCAAAAATCTGAGGCCCGTTCAACAGGTTTGATCAAGAGAAGAAGAAGCGAAGCAATTGCTGGTAACCTTGGCAATGGCACAATATAAATATGAGGCCCCCTCAGAGGCGTTCTCTTCATTGTACACGAAAATAGACTCACAAGTCGCAGCAACCAAAGCAGAAGAAATTTATAGATTGTTAGAAACCAGCCAAGGATGAAGAAGATCCTCTCTTCAAAAGTAGCAGCTGCTGTGATGATTTTGCTGTTTCTGATGGGAGCATCAACGATACCAAGTCAGGCGTGCCGGTTTCTTAAAGGCCACGAAGGAGCGCAGGGTAGTCATAAGGAACCGAGTCTAATTGTTCTCCAGACCCTGCAAAAGGGTCCAACCCCGTGCCCTGGGAACTGCCACGGCTACACTCCCAAAAGAAGCAGCACCACCACTAGCACCACCAAAACCAAGGCCTTCGCAGGCCGATCAGCCGTGGATGCGCCTCCACATGATTACTCCAGTCGCGTCTCTCAATCTGTCATTGCTGCCAACCGTAAATAGTTAGTGCTCCATGCAAAGGACGGTTGTCGAGTGGATAATTTCCATCTGTCGTAGAATGTATAACTTGGTAAACGTGTTAAATTTGTTTGATTTAATCCTTTAAGTCTAATAAATATGTTAGCAGATTAGTGCAAAAAAAATGTTTAGCAATTTCGTTCTTCATTGTTTTGTCAATTTGGGATTGATGAAAAACCTGAGTGTTGCTGAAATGGTAACAAAGCAAATGTTGCGTCAAGTGAATATCTCGGTTTGTACCAAGAATTAAGCTAGAGAAATTCGAAGGGATGGTAATTTTTGCCTGTGATAAATTAACATATGCACTTCCTAAGTGACTCAAGGATTTGGCACGAAAGACTAAGTTATGTTCACGTGTTATAACCGGATATTTTACTTGTGTCATTCACAAAAATTAAATTTTACTTATGTGTTTGTGTAATGCATGTCACTTTTGAATTTGCCATAATAGTGATTAAGCGTATTAATTTGTGTGAAAATTGCCAGCTCTAAATCACTTTAGTTAATCATGAACGGTTGGGAACAAGCAAAATTCTATAGTACAGGCCTATCGTAGAACAATTGGAAATTCTATGATGTTCCTAAGGACGATGCAACTCTACAGACTATTTTTTCCCTTGTTGGTAAATTTCTGAAGGAGCTCTATAAGTAGTAGAAAAAATTAACGATCATCTCATCTTTTGATAACTTGTTGGTAACTTACTAACACTTTCATGAATTTTGCTAATTTTTTTTTTTAACAATTTACAAGTTATCGCCATTTTTTATCCTTTACCAAATTTTAGTTGTCTTTCATACCAACTTTTAGGTTTATCAACTCCAATAGAGTTAATTAATTTTTATCTTAGTGACTTACCTATTTTTTCCTCTTTCTATTGCTAACTTTCATTTGAGTTACACTAATTATCGCAAAGCCCTACCAACAGGAGTTCAGACAGTCTATGAGTGTGAGCGTTAAAAAAGTGAAAATTTATGAAATTTAAGAGAAAAACTCCGGTATCTTTTTCTTACCTGTATTTTGACGTGACTTCTTCTAATATCAAAATCAGATACTTTCCATAACAAAATTTTACAAAAAAAAAAAAAAAATTACTTATTACGCCCGGGAATCTAACTTCGATGCAAAATTAGAAACTATCAAAGAAATGAGAAAGTGCATAATCTAACACAAACTTCAAAAATTTTGAACCTATGAGGTTGCGAGTGGAAGTTAATTGAGGCTTGACGGTATAAGCTATAAACAAGGAAAATATAAAATGGTTTTTTTTTTCCTTTTAAACTTCTGACCTGTTAAAATCATTGAAAACATAGCTACAGATAGTATAGAAGGAGAGTAAAGAAATACGTATTAATGTAATAAAAAACCCTAGAGTTGACAAGATATTTCATCAATGATGCTAGACCATCCTATTTGAGTTCATGGAAGTGAATCACCCTCGCAGAAGTTGAATCGCCTGGTAAATTTTGATGGGATGAAATGCTGTCAAGTCTGATTATGAAAACTAGTTTCACATTGCTGAACCTTTTAAAAAGTTTAATGATAAGCCCTAAACTCGTTGCGGAGTTTCGTATACTCCAAACCCACACTTCCTGTTGAGTACTTGCAACCCGCCATGGTATTTCACAATAAACTATTGCCTTATGTTTCATATATAATAAGCAATCTCAAGTTTGCAAACTCGACTGCTTGTAAGTCTCAAATATAACACTAAATGAATTTATGATCAATGAATAAAATCTATAATTAAACTATATCCGGAAGCTAATAAAAAATGGTGACCATCATAAAAAATGTCATGTTATACGAAATTTTGTCTTAACAGTCATTAATTCTTCTAATAACCTCGAGAAGGTTTACAAAGTAAGGGTCGCTTAAAAGAATCCCCAGACCATTTCGAATCCTAATAGAGCAGTAGTTATTTATATTTACTCAACCACCTAAGTAATATAAAGGAGACAAGGGACTTATTGTTATCCTTGTCGGGTTTTTCAATTATAAAATCCTTAATTCTATGGGGCTTTTAGTGGTTGATCCCAATCTCGTCCTACTTCTCCAAATCCGCTACCTGTTTACATCTCATTCGGATTTAGTCGGATCGGGTTCCCCATTAAACCTATCCGACTTCCATCCTAATAAATCAAGTCAAATCAATCATACGTAAGAAGATGCAGAATTTTCAAGACAAAAGACTGGCTAGCAATTAATTTGCTTAGTCATCGCATCCGTGCTTAACCAATACTTATGTAAATGGAGACCTTCTCTCAATCACCGAACTGCCGTCTCTTTTACTTGCTGCTTAAGCCACATTCATACCGTGGAAATACCCCCCCCCCTGTTGACCAGAAATCTTGCTGTTTACTTAATGAACCTGTGTGGACGAATCAAAGCGCTTTAAGTTTGAATTGACTCACAATTAACTTTTCAAACTGACCAATCTAGTGACCTGGGACCGAAGAAAGAGAAGAAAAAACCTGAAGTATCAACATACATATTGGTGAAGCATAAGCCAACGCGGACCGATAACACAAAAAGTTTTCATACTGCACAAAGACAGGAGCACACATGTTGTCCGTGCCCACCACTGCATGCCGGGTCAAATAGATGAACCCTTTGTTTCCACCATGTGCAACGTGTCAAAACGATTTGTTCCTGTATTTTGTGATTGTCTGGATGAGCATTTGTTTCTATTGCGCGTAATTGGTAA
Source organism: Eucalyptus grandis (assembly GCF_016545825.1). Classification (NCBI taxonomy): domain Eukaryota; kingdom Viridiplantae; phylum Streptophyta; class Magnoliopsida; order Myrtales; family Myrtaceae; genus Eucalyptus; species Eucalyptus grandis. The sequence goes on along the minus strand of NC_052622.1, from coordinate 42,753,913 downwards.
TATGTTTGAACGAGATTCTTGGACTTGAATTGGAATTCCACGCTATTCCCAATGCCCCTTTTCTTAGGTGAAAATGTAAGGCCGTAAGTTTTGGTATGCTTCCATGTGGTCGGATTGGAGCTTTTTCTTTTGGACTTGCGTCATTCAAATTCTTTAACCCTGACGACAATACTCGCGTGTAGTGTTTTAAGATGAACTTCGTCTCTATTGCGTATTTGTTACTTTTCGTTGAAATGAGAGACTTGACTTGAATTGGAATTCCACGCATTGTAGCTATACCCATCTTTGAGAAGGTCAACATTTGCTGCTTCTTTTTTTCTTGATTTCTATTCTCTGTTCACCAACACCCAGGTCAAGTTATAAACTTCTGCAAGCGATATTATTCACACTGTACATGTGCGTGCATGCGCGTTCATGACAAAATCTATATGCTAATAACGCAATCGCAGGAGCAAGACGAGAAGAGATGCTACATCCGAATGATAACATATTGAGGTTATCTCGACTAATACCATCATTATTGAGATAAATTCTGGGGTGGCAGCTAGGGTTTCTCATTGTGGTTAGTAGTTATACTATATGTGGACCTCACTGTTGTTGTGTACAAGAACTTGTGCAAGGAAAAGGTAATATCCAACCAAAAGGAGGATCATCGCGCGTAATTGGTACATGTGTTTGAATGAGACTTTTGAACTTGAATTGGAATTCCAAGCTATTTTCAACGCCCCTTTTCTTTGGCGTAATTGTAGGACCATGTGTTTTGGAATGTTTCCATGTGGTCGGATTAGGGCTTGTTCTTTTGGATTTGCGTCATTCAAATTCTTCAACCCTGAAGACTATGCTCGTGTACATTGTATTGAGATGAACGTCGTCTCTATTGCGTATTTGTTACATTTCGTTGAAACGAGACACTTGGACTTGATTGGAATTCCACACGCTGTAGCTATGCCCTTTCTTTGAGAAAGCCAACACTCGTTTTTCTTGATTTCCTGTCGAATAACACAAGGATCCAGCACGACACATGGCTTCTGCATCCCCGACAAAGAAACTTTAATTTCGCAGCAAGCTAAAAAGGAACAGCGGCATAGCAGCATACGAATTCGCGTTTTCCCTAAGGCATTCCGTCAAGGAATTTCTATCTTTCTGTTCACCATCACCCAGGTCAAGTTATAAACTTCTGCGAGCGGTATCATTCACACTGTACATGTGCGTGCATGTGCGTTCACGAAAAAATCTATATGCTAATAACGCAATTACAGGAGCGAGACGAGGAGCCATGCTACTTCCAAATGATAACCCATCGAGATTATCTCGACTGATACCGTCATAACTGAGTTTAATACTGGGTTGGCAGCTAGGGTTTGTCATTGTGGTTGCTAGTTGTACCATGTGCGGTCCTCACCGTTGCTATGTACAAGAACTTGTGCAAGGCAAAAGGTAATATCCGACCAGATGGAGGATCTATATGTCTGGATCACATAATGTGGTGGGGACACAGTTTTCTTTTATTTATTTATTTATCAAGAAAAAACTTCATTCATGAAATAGAGAAATTACAGTAGTTCAACATATCAGTACACAGTAGGTCAAACAAAGCAGGAGGGGGGGAAGTGACCCAGTTCGCTGGAAGAAGATTTTGGGCTTGAGCTTTTGCAGCCCAGTCAGCAGCGGCGTTTGTTTCCCTTTGACAGTATTGGATGGTGAGGGTTGGGAATAGGCGGAGTAGAGCCCTAGCTTCGGCAAAGAGAGCGCCGAACTCCCATGGAGTGCGATCTTGGTCAAGGATGGCTGCGATGACGATAAGAGAGTCTGATTCAAGAAGGAGGCTTTGCTAATTTCTGCTAGTGGTGATGAGAAATCGAAGGGCAGAAATGAGGGCTTGGGTTTCTGCTTGCGGGCGGACGAGAGAGTGTTCGGTGAGCGGAACCATTAATCGGCTTCCCGAGGAGTCTCGATAAAGACAAGAAATAGCAGCGCCGTCTGTGATCGTGGGAAAGGATGCATCAATATTGATTTTAAGCTTACCAGGAGGCGGAGGACACCATGACAGGTCCAAGGGGAGACGCTGGGGAATTGGTTTTCCAGCCGATCGAAACCTAGAAGAAGAAGAGGCCGCATCGAAACCCCCGGTGAGTGAGCTATTTCGCTGGATTGAGAGGTCTGGCTGGTGTATCTTCTGACAATGTTGTTGCTGCGAGGTCTGATGACAACGATGATATGAACGGGCATGGGCCAGTGCAGAAACTACGATGTGATCTGGGTTGGGTGGTCGTCGGCGGAAGATGAAGTCGTTCCTGGCTTTCCAAATGTGCCACAGGACATATGCAATTTGCGCATAAAACTGTAAGTTTTTCTCCTTATCAAAGATATGTAATAGCCGGGCTTCAAATCGTGGTGTTGATCATGCTGAATAGGACATGGTAGATGGGCATGAGTCCAAACTTTCTTTGTCCATGAGCAGTGTAGAAATAAATGTTCAGTGGTTTCGGGGGTTGGATTACTATCACGACAGAGTTGACAAATAGGATCTGCAATGATGTGACGATAGTAGAGATTTGCAGCAGTGGCTATAGCATTGTGACATAGAGACCATAAAAAGATACGCAATTTTGGGGGTGCTGGTACCTTCCATATAGTGGCCCAAAGGTGCTTAGGGGTTTGAAAGGATGAAGAGGGCTGGTGTTGAAGGACTATTGTTGTTGTTGAGTTAATTCGGTGATATCCATTTTTGACAGTGTACTCACCATTTAATCTCCCTGTCCATATCATTTTGTCTTCAGTATAGTGCGGACTGATGTGTACTTTTAGAATTTCAGCAACTTGATGCTCATCAAAAATTTTGGATAATAGAGGAATATTCCATGTCCGAAGGTCTGGACAGATGAAATCAGCCACCATTTTAGGCTCATTCCTAGGTGCTGGTCCCCCAATAATGCCTGTAGACAGCCATTTATCCTCCCTGATGTGAATGTTCTTCCCGTTTCCGACTGACCATTGTAGATTTGATGCAATAGAGTCTCTGCCTAGCAATAGGCTTTGCCATCCCCAAGAAGGTCGAGCTCCTCTAGCTGCATGTGCAAAGTCTGTGGAAGGAAAGTACAGCCCCTTAAGAAAGCTAGTCCATAGAGCAGTAGGATGTTGATATAGCCTCCAAGCCTGTTTAGCCAATAATGCTTTATTAAAAGAGATAAGATCACGAAAACCCAGACCCCCCGAGTCTTTTCGAGCTTTGAGAGACACCCAATTCCGCCAATGGATCCCTGTCTTATTTCCCTGAGATTGCCACCAAAAGTTAGCCACCTTATGTTCCATAGCCTTACATAGTGAGATGGGTATTTTAAAAATCGACATAGCATACTGTGGTAGAGCTTGAACTACTGCTTTAATCAAGATTTCTTTTCCACCCTTCGAAAATAATTTTTCCTTCCATCCGTGTAGTTTAGAGTGAACCTTTCCCAAGATCCAGGAGAACATTGCTTTTTTAGATTTCCCCCAATCGGAAGGGATGCCGAGATATTTGCCAGTCTTTTTCATCAAGGGAACTCTGAGTTCAGTAGCAAGAGACTCCTGTAGAGCATTTGGACAGGTAGGACTAAAGAAAACACCAGATTTATTTCGATTAATCTCTTGTCCCGATGCCTAGCAGTATTGAGCTAATATATTAGATAGATTCTGACATTCAATTAGTTTCCCGTCAATAAAAAGGATGGCATCATCAGCAAAAAATAAGTGTGAGAGGGTAGGGCACCTGGGATTGAGTCTAATGCCTGAAATTTGACCCATGTCCATAGCTTGGTGTAGTAAAGTTGAGAGAGCGTTCGCCACTAAGATGAACAGATATGGCGATAATGGATCGCCCTGTCGCAGCCCCCTCTTCATTGGAAATGGAGGAAGGGGTTCACCATTAAATTTGACACTCAAAGAAGCAGTAGTGACACACTGCATAATTAGGTGAACCCAGGTAGCATGAAATCCAATCTTCAAGAGATAATCTCGCAAAAAATCCCACTCGACCCGATCATAGGCTTTTTTCATATCAATTTTGAGCACCCCCTGAAAATTACGCTTGCGTTTCCGAATGCGAAGTTGATGCAAGACTTCCTGGACTAAAAGAATGTTATCCTGGATTTGGCGACCCTTGATAAATGCACTCTGTTCTGTTGAGATGAGGGTAGAGAGTAACGGCTTCAAACGATTAGCTAAGACCTTCGAAATGATTTTGTATGAAAAATTACAAAGGCTGATTGGCCTATATTGATCCAAAGTTTCAGGGTGAGAGACTTTCGGGACCAAAGTGAGATAAGTCTTATTAAGGGCCGGGTTGAACAGACCTGAACAGAAAAAATTTTGAACACAACTAACAATGTCTGCCTGTAGGATATCCCAGTGCGCATGATAGAACTGACCAGTTAACCCATCTGGGCCAGGTGCTTTGGTAGCCCCTAATTGAAAAGTAGCTTGGCGGACTTCCTCAGTAGTTACTGCAGCAGTAAGACCAGCATTCATAGAATCAGTGACTATTAGTGGGCATTGATCAAGTATTGGGCCATAGGCTCGGTTACCCACTGATGAGTATAAATTCTGAAAAAAGTGTTGTGTCATATCCTGTAAAGTCTGACTATCTCTGACCCATTGTTGATCTGTAGTGAGTAACATGCTGATGCGATTGTGCTGTCTACGTTGAATAGTCGTAGCGTGAAAAAATTTAGTATTTTTATCACCCCACTTGAGCCATGTAACTCGAGATCTCATGGCCCAATATTGTTCTTCTTGCTGCCACAAGTGCTGAATTTGAGTTTTTAAGGCATTCATCCGTATTTGGTCATGATGAGAGGTGGTTGTGTTTGTCAGGATCTGAAGTTGGTGCTGCAGAACATTTATTTGGCGGTAGCTGTTCTTAAACTTTGACCGGCTCCAATTGGTAAGGGCTGCTGATACCTTTGTTATCCTCTTTGTTATATCACAAATCTGTAAAGGATCAGTTTGCCATGCATATGATATCACGGATCGACACTCCGGTTCTTGTAACCAATAAGACTAAAAAATAAAGCCCCTCCGATGCTTGGGTGGAGTAACAGACGTCGTTAACAGCAGTGGGCTATGGTCAGATCCAATGGCAGGGAAAGCACAGACTTCAGCTGCAGGAAAAGTAAGTCGCCAAGCCATAGTACAAAAAGCTCGATCTAATCTCTCTTTAACTAAAGCATCCCCCGCTCTATTGTTGCACCAAGTAAAAGAGCATCCTTTACTTTCAAGGTCCATAAGTAGGCAGTCATTTAACATTTGATGAAAAGCTTGCATTCGCTGATTTGAAGGTAATTGCTTACCCTGTTTTTCCCATGGATACATAATCTCGTTGAAGTCCCCAATGCATAACCATGGTAAAGTATTAAACTGGCTTATAAGTTTGAGGGCTCGCCATAAAGATTGTCTCTGCTGAAAAGCTGCAGGTGCATGCAAACAAGTCAAGCGCATCATCGGTCCACTCTCCCCCTCCGCACAAAACATATCCATATAGTCTGGAGTTTGTTGATCCAGAGTGAGGTAAATATGATCTTTCCAAAACACAGCAAGGCCACCTGCTATGCCTAAGGGCTGTTCCAAAAAACCATTCATATAAGTAAGTTGTTTTTGAAGCTTTCTGAGGGCCGGTTCTCTGTTTTTTGTTTCCATAAGGAATAGAATATCCGGCTGTTCCCGGGCCACCAAAGCCCTAAGGGCTTGAATTGTCAGGGGATTGCCCAACCCCTGACAATTCCAACTTATAATCTTCATTTGTCTTTGGGTGGCTTATTAGGGCCAGCCACCATAGCCCAGCTGTTAGGGGATTCAGCTTGAAATATTGGAGCCTCCAAGAGGTATGATTCATCAAGTCCCTCCTTTAACATAGTACAGCGTTTGGCCTTTTTTATTGGCCCTGACTTGGTACTCAGTTTACTGCTCCTTACTTTTTTGGTCTTTGGAGAGTGCTCTAGGTTTTCCGACGCCATAACAGGAGAAGTGGATACAGAATCCCGGTGTATGGGAGTGGGGGCAGCACTGTACTGAGCAGGGAGTGGACGCCAATTAAGAGGTTCAGCCGCAGTAAAAGATGGGCCCTCCTCCAGATACTGAACAATCTCTTTACCTTTGTTAGGGGGGGTTGTTCTGGTGGAAGGTCAGTTGAAGGCACTAGAGGGGTTTCGGGAACGATATCTTCGGCTTCAGGACATGATTGATGGGAGTCATAAAAGGTATGCCAGAAGGGGCTGTGCTCCCTGTTCTCAGCCCTAAGCCAGTGACCAAAATACATACTATCTCTGTGTTCAAAATTTGCTTCATCATATGGAATTTCAGGGCATCCCATGGCATAATGTCCAAGTCGACCGCATGAATAACAGTAATGCGAGAGTCGTTCATATCGAAAATCCAACCAGAAGGTTTTTCCTACAACACGCATCAGTTGCCCCGGTTTAAGAGGTTAATTAAGACTTATATCAATCCTTGCATGGACAGACCGAAGAGAAGTACCATCTCTACCATCAATCTAGACTGCTTGAACCCTACCAACATGGCGGACAGCCCTTCGGATAATTTCCTCTGTGCAACGTTCTAACGGGAGACCAAAAACTTGGACCCAAAAGGTACATGTAGAGAAATCATAGCAGTGCGGGGGGTATTAGGAGTCCAAGGCTTGATAATAACAAGGTGATTTCCAAAGTGCCATGGCCCATTATCTAGAATTCGCTGTTTTTCTAGTTCAGTTCGAAATTTCATAACGTATATCTGAGATTCAGGTTGTGTAATTTCCACAGTGTCGACTCGCCAACCGCGCCTCACAGTACTTTGGAAAGCCGGAAGATTTATTGAGTTTTGGGTAAGTACCTTGCCAACGAGGATGAGTTTGCATGCCGCCAGCTTATCTATTGGAGGCGCTTCATCACAGACTTCAATACTCTGTTTTTCCCATAGGCGGCCGAGACGAGCACACAAAGCGGCCAGTCGTGCATCTTCCGGAGTATGTGGATGCTGGGATGGAGGTTCCATGAGCGACGTACAGTAAAACAAGGCTATAACATGAAGCAAAGGACAGCGCTCATCCTGATGAAGGGAGATTGAAGCTCAAAAGGAGTTGCATGTAGGGCCGATGACAGAGGAAAGTGTGATGGAGTAGATTAGGGGCCATGCAATGAAAGTTGAAGGAGTGGGATAGAGAAAATGGTGAGGAAAGACATCGCGATGATGAGAAGATGCAGTAATTGAAGAGATAGCAAAGAGGAAATAGGAAATTCAGCTGGGAAGAAAAGGATGAATGAGAGAGATTAGGGTTCGGAGGAGAAGAAGAAGGGAAAAACTACCCTGAACGGTAGAGAGAGAGCGAAATCATGTCTTGAACTCGAGGACAAAGGTGGGGACACAGTTTATAGTCACCAGTTTTAGTCGAATCATGGTATGGACGCACTTAATGTTATTCCATGTATTATTTTATCCTTTTTTCTTTTATCTGTCTCGATGTATTCCGCTTCTTGGTCATAAGATTTCAATATATATCCTGATATGAAGTTAATTCTCTTGACTTAAATTTCCGGATTTTCTGCTTCCTTGTCGAACATCTTTTGGTCAAAATATAAAAATCTAATGTCGCAATGTCACCTTTTGTACCTTGAAATTTGCTCACATTGCTTCTATGTTATTAGCACAGACCTGGCTATACAGCTAATTGAAAATTAAAATCAAAGTACTTGTGTGTTTGCGCTGGAAGCATAACAAGAGAAGAAACGTGCCATGTGTTTACGTCACGTGAAGTGTCCATGTTGAATAACTAATTTAGATGCATCTTTGTTAGTAGGCGTCGTTCACCCCAAACGAACACAAAAATATTAAGAAAATACTTAACATATTACACGATGGTACCGTTACTCTCCACTTGTGAAGGTGCAGCTATGACCAAATATTGCAATTTGTGAAAGATTGGAAACTGGAATTGTGGATTAGAGATGTTTGTTACATCTAACGAAATAGGTCCAAGGACGCTATTCAAGCCAAAAAGGTCTATGAAATATTCACCTGCAATTTGCAAGCGATGGATATTGTTCTAAATTAAGTGTCTTGTTATGACATTTCATTCGTAATTTATAGATGAAGATTACATGGTCAGCAATTTGCAGGGAAAATTGTCCAAAAAGTCTTAAACCTATTGCACTTTTGTCAATTCAGTCATAAACCTTTCAATTTTGCCAATTGAGTACTAAACATTTTCACTTGTTATCAATTCAGTCAATCCGGCCAATTTTGGCTAGAATTTGCTGATATGGATGTCGGCCGTCCTACGTGGTACGGCTAGTGCTTATGTGAACAAAAATTATTATTTTTTTTCATATTTTTGAATTTTTCAAATATTTTTTTTTTTTTCTTTTATTTTTTTTTTTTTTTTTTTATCTCTTCTTCCTCTGGCCAAAGGCTACGATCGGTGAGGGCAACCTCACTTGAGGCCGGCTCACCGGACTTAGCCTCTAGCCGGTCACCGGAGGCTGGGCGACTAGCCGAGAAAGAAGGGAGAAAAATAAAAATAAAAATTTAAAAAATTTAAAAATGTTTTAAAAAATTCGAAAAATGTTTTAAAATAAATAAATTTTGTCCATGTCAACACCAATCATGCCATATAGGATGGTCAGTTTCCACGCTAGCGAATTCTAGTCAAAATTGGTCGGATGGACTGAATTGGTAATAAGTGAAAAGATTTAAGACTCAATTGGCAAAATTGAAAAGTTAAGGACTGAATTGATAAAAGTGTAATAGGTTTAAGACTTTTTAGACAATTTTTCCCGCAATTCACAAGGATGTATATCATTAGTTTCCTTAAAGTATGTTAAAAACTTTCAGCATTATTACTATAGCATCCAAAAACTACCATCACACTTATTAATGTAACAAATGAAAAAATATTGCACACTACACTACGACAATATAACCGTTGGAGTTTGCCCTAGTGGCCACTCTTTCCGCATAGGAAGGGGGAAGTGGGGAGTTCGAATCTCCACATTCTCAAGAGAGACTGAGGTAAGGATGATTAGTTTCAGACATAGGTTTTGACTTCCACGCGTTGCAAAGAGACAAGTCAAAAGTTTGAGAGTGAGATAAGAGTTAGAGTAAAATTGACAAAATGAAAACCACTAAAATATTTAACTAAAAGATATCTTTTATAAAAAAAATGATATATATAATTATTGAACCTTTATTACTACAATATTCCTTACAAAAAAATATATATATCAAGACATTTCGACAAGCATACTAGTTTGGATCTAGGCCTTAAGAGTCTCATGTCTGCCCTACATTAACTTGGGTTAGACACAAGGTCCAAGGTCCAAGCATCGGAATCCCTTATCCATCTACTAATCTCTCGGGTTCAAAGTCCCAAATTGAGCCAGTCCCGGAGATTCCTAGTCTAAGTGTAGGGACGGATGTAGTGGGTTCTTGAGTTTAGCCTTGGAGAGTCCCAAGGTCGGATGTCGCGTTCTCATGATTGGTTGTCAGAAAATTGAGATACATAGGATGTGTTTGATAATCATTCTGTTCCTAAAATCAACTTCTGTTTAAAAATTTTCCGATTCTGTTACTTGGAAGAGTTTCTAAGTATTTGAAGATATTTGGTGACTATCCAAAATTTCTATTCTCGAAATAGAAATGCATCTGATATAATCCTTAATTTTTTTTTATGACTTAGAATTTCTTTTAATTTTTTTAATAATTTTATTACATTTTTCTTTTTCATTTTTTTCCCTTCTCTTCTTCTTCTTTATTAGTCGATCATTGACCTCGGTCATGACCGACGACTTGCTGATGAGGGCTAGTAACCTCGCCAAAGTGTCATTGGCCCCCAGGGAGGTTGACCTCGCTTAGATCTAGCGAGGCTGCCCCTCGCCTAGCCATGGCAAGGCTCGACCTTGCCGGGCTACTATGAGGTTAGCCTTGCCATGGTCGAGCGATGTCAACCTCGAGGTGGCTTGATGAGGTGTAACCTTGCCAGGCCACTGCGAGGTCAGCCTCACCTTGGCTGAGCAACTCCAACCTTGCGTTGGGCTTGGTGAGGTCAGCCTTGTCGGGGGCCAGCGACACTTCGGCGAGATAGCCAATTGGGGCCGAGGCCAACAACCAGCTCAAGGAAGAAGAAGAGGAAAAGAAGAAAAGAAAAGGGAAGACAAATTGGCTTGATTTTGGAATAATTCCTAGGGACAAAGAAGCAATTTTTTCTTTTTTTTACTTCTTAATTCTATTCCAAATCTATTCTTAGGAAAAAATTTGTTCCCAAAAACAAAAACAAAAAATTACTAAACGGATTTTTTTTTTGTTTTGTTCTGGTGAGCCAAAAAATAGAATCAGACATTATTTCACCAATTACCAAACAAGCCCATAACAAACATTTAAACTCTAGTGCCATGCTCCCAAATTATGATACACGGTCAGATATTTTTTATATTGAAAGTCAGATATCTATCTGTTTAATACAATTTTAATATTGATAAGATTTAAATAGATTGAGAAATTGACAATTAATTTTGTAATGATACTTTCTGATTGTAATTTTGTACCGATTTTTCTTGAAATTTTGAAATTTGTCTTGTGCAAACAACCGTGCACGATCGCGTCATTCTCGGACATTGTGGACGTAATATTACGAACGGGGACGTCAAGGACGAGACATTAGCTGTTCTACGACGGACCAATTCAATTTTTTTTTAAGTCGTCTTCTTCTTCTTCTTCTACGGCTGTGGCAGTCAAAAATCAAAATTCCGTGTCCAACAATTTAATCAGAAGAATCGAAGAAATATATAAAACCATAAGCTGGTTTTTGCATATAAATACGAGGGGTAACTCCCACAAGACGAGGCAGCCTTCGTCATACTTTTTGTTAAGACAAGTGACAAGTTGTACCAAGATCCAACAGAGCAGATAAAAAAGTGAGGAATATAGCTAAAAGATGAAGAAGCTCGTGAGAGTTGGTGTGATTTTGCTATTCTTGGTGGGAACCTTAGTGTACCCAAATGGGTCGTGCAGGGTTCTAATTAAGGGCAAAGAGGAAAACGTCCTTGTTTTCCAAACCCTGCAAAAGGCTCCAGAGCCGCCTCCCGGCAATCCTAAGAGCCACACCCCAGGTGGCCCTGGACTTGTTGCAGACGCCACCAACAGTCGGGCCTTTGCCGGTCGAGCCATGGCCCCTCCGCATGTGGTTAATCCGGTCACATTCCAAAGTCATGGCCAAGAGGAAAGCGTCATTGTTCTCCAAACCCTACAAAAGGCTCCAGAGCGCCCTCCTGGAAATCCTAAGGGCTACACTCCAGGCAGCCCTAAACTTGCTGCAGATGCCACCAACACTAGAGCCTTCGCTGTGCAAAAGGCTCTAGAGCGCCCTCTCGGGAATCCTGAGGCCCACACTCCAGGCAGCCCTAAATCTGCTACAGACACCACCAAAACTAGGGCCTTCACCGTACAAAAGGCTCTAGAGCGCCCTCCTGGGAATCCTGGGGCCTACACTCCAGGCAGCCCTAAACCTGCTGTAGACACCACCAACACTAGGGCCTTTGCCGTGCAAAAGGCTCCAGAGCGCCCTCCTGGGAATCATGAGGCCTACACTCCAGGTAGCCCTAGACCTGCTGCAGACACCACCAACACTAGGGCCTTTGCAGTGCAAAAGCCTCCAAAGCGCCCTTCCGGGAATCCTAAGGCCTACACTCCAGGTAGCCCTAGACCTACCGCAGAAGCCACCAACACTAAGGCCTTCGCCGTGCAAAAGGCTCTAGAGCGCCCTCCCGGGAATCCTGTGGACTACACTCCAGGCAGCCCTGGACTTGCTACAGACACTACCAACACCAAGGCCTTCGCCGGTCGAGCCATGGCCCCTCCATGTGTGGTTAATCCAGCCGCATTCCAAAGTCATGGCAAAGAGGAAAGCGTCCTTGTTCTCCAAACCTTGCAAAAGGCTCCAGAGCGCCCTCCTGGAAATCCTAAGGGCTACACTCCAGGCAGCCCTAGACTTGCTGCAGATACCACCGACGCTAGGGCCTTTGTTGGTCGAGCCATGGCCCCTCCGAGTGTGGTTAATCCGGTCACGTTCCAAAGTCACGGCGCAATTGCCAATTGCAAATAATTAGAGCGCACCAAAGGACACTTATCAATGGGAATGTACGTGTGGTGGAAATAAAATTCCTAGAGGGCAATAAGTAGCTCTAAGTATAGAGGCTCACAGAAACTGATAATATAGTCATTTTGCACGAATAAATCGTATAAAAGTTTCGATGGTTAAATTCCATCTATTGCATGGAGTGTGTATCTTGGTGAAACATGTTTTGCTCATTTAATCGTCTAAGTCTTGTAGATCTCTTAGCAATTTTCTTATACATTGACGTTGTATCAACAAATTGAGAAGCATCCAATCGACAGTTTTCCAATATTGACGCCTAAATGTGCATGGAAAGTACTTAATTGTGCATGAAAATTACTAGTGACGTATGAATACTACTAGTAAATGAAGAGTTACAAATTTAAGTTGTTACTTTGCAATATTAAAATATCAAGAGTATTAAAGTTTAATTCGCTATTCATAAAAATTACTAATTACATGTGAGTATCAAGAGTAAATGAAAATTAATAGCCACATAAAACGTTACTAAGAGTAATGCAAGTTACTTTGATGTATATGAAAATCACTAATGACATATGAATATCACATATATATGAAAGTTACTGACCAAACAGTATTTGATACTTTCCTGTATTAAAGGTTATTAAAAAAAATGATATTTACTTCCGTTTAAAAGATAGTCACTAATTACAAATCGTACTACTAGTAAGCGAAAAGATGTAAACACAATTTTTTTTTTTTTAATATTAAAAGTTACTGGACACATTGAGAAGCAGTGGTCACTTAAAAGATTAAAGTATCTTTCATATACGACGATTTAGCGAAAGAATAAAAAATTTATATGACAACTACTATCGACATTGAGGTTGGTTATTTTTATTGCGTTCTAATTTAGAGAACGTAAGGCACAAAGACAAGAAAACTATACGTGCCCCCAAAAAAGAGAGCTTCCCCTTAGCCGGCAATGTATGAAGAAAGAGCCAACGTTTTTCACCGTCCGAGAAAACTCTCTTTTATCAGTGCGTTGCAAGCATGAACTTTACCCACATTTATATTCAATTAAATTTACATGCGAGTGGGTCCATAAGTTTATGACCTACCAGTTTAATTAAAGGAAATTTCCTCCAACCAGAGATGGATTAAAATACCACCCATGTAAAATGAAAACCAAACCACGGACAAAATCCCAAGCTTTAGACACAATTCTGGGGGAGCATGACATCGGTAGAATACTCATAGCAATGCATCGATTTTAAGCGATGCATAGAACTCACAAGTTCAAACTACATCCTAAGTGAATTTTTGAATTATTTATGTTGGGTTGCCAAACTGCGATATATTTTGTGTGAAAAAACTTCTTGACTGTTAACATCTTGCTGGGATTACAGTGATGGGCTCACTAATCTCAGACTTTTGGATCATGGGTGAATAGTTACGATGCAGGGGTGGTTAGCATTGCCCTTTTAACTTATCAAAAGAAAAAAAAAAATAAAGTAGTGATTGATGATAACAAGCCTTCAAATATGGACGAGCAGCTCCAAAATCTAAAGGATCAGCTCGCCAAATGTGAACTTCGAGACGTTGAGAGAGAGCAAAATCTAAAGGATCAGCTCGCCAAATGTGACCTTCGAGACGTTGAGAGAGAGAGAGAGAGAGAGAGAGAGAGAGAGAGAGAGAGAGAGAGAGAGAGAGAGAGAGAGAGAGAGAGAGAGAGAGAGGTGAGGTGCGATCCTCGCCTCTTCTTGGGGGAGGCCAACATGCCTAGACGACAGACTAGAAGTGTCAGCAAATGGTGGTGTGCCATGGCTGGGCAGAGACAGCCTCAACCCTTGTGTCTCTCTCCCCTTGTTTACTTTTTTTACTAGATATTCACTACTTTAATTAACAATAAAGTCTGTACATAGCATTTTCGAAATACATGCCATCTAAGTCCCGTGTTAAAATTGTTGGGTCGGTAGTTTTAATGGTTACTTTTTATTATAAACCACCAGGGAAAGTTAATTGATTACCGAGCAGATATGAACGATTATACTCAAAAGAGATGATGGCTATGCTTAGTACAGGCTCTTTCAAATCCACAGCACTTGCAACTTGGTACCAAATTTAACCTTATTATTCAACTTACCTTTTCGAGCCACCACTAATCGGTTATGAGTCGATTAAACAATGTGAAGTGTAATACTTCTGCAAATCATAGATTCATGGGTAGAAGGATTTGATTTCAATAGATTAATTTAACACATTTTCAATACATTTTCTCTGTATTTTGAAAATGTTTTGCATACAATATTTGTCAGGTTTAATCCTAAACCATTAACATAAGAGATGATTATTTAGGTGTGCAAACAATACATTACTCTAAACATATTAAAGAACTTGAATGTACTAAGCAAACAAAAGTTAAGTTTTTTGTGTTAGGGAAATCCCTTATAATGTTTTGTAAATCACAAAATAAATCAAAAGCTACTAATGTGTTTAATGATTGAGTAACTAGGTGAAAGACGCATAAGCCGCTATGCAGATAATGAAATGTGTAAATGACATTATCAATGATTATTCTTGAAAGGATCAAAAGACGCAGGCTTTAAGGATAAATTTGTTCAGACTTAAGTTCAGATTGTAAAGTCTCTTCAAACGGAACAGACTCAGACTTTGTATGTCACGCCCCGATCCTCGAGCATGCACCCATCCTTTACTTGGTCAATTAATAGCGATGTCCCATGATGCATCGCTGACCCATTCTATTTAATATACACATGCGGAAGCTGATATAAAATCTCCAGACAATAAAACATTGGGATAGAACAGTATGACTGAATTTCAAACCTTTAAAAATATTCACTCTTATATACATTGCAAATTGATGCACATTATATACAAGGTGAACTATTAAGTCAAATTCAACTTAAGCCAGTTTAAAAACAAGGTCTACAAGCAGGAGTGGGGTTCTACAAATTACGGGTCCCCGTTTTCCTCTTCATCATCCTCCACACTCTAACTAGAGCCTTCAGCAGACTGCATCGGACTTTCAAGATCTTCAAAATCCAAGTCTGCTGCATATAGGGACCTGAAATGGTTATTCAATAACTAATGGGATAACGTCTCAGCAAGTTCTACCCCCTAAGACCCGGTTAGTAAACCAATACACCTTTAGAGCTGCCTATGCACAATATGAGTCAGAGGACTTACACCTTGGCCTCAGTCCCAACTTGCAATTTAGTACAGTTCAATAGGCACCCAACAATCTCAACAAATTGAAGCATCGATCAAATCTACCTAGTCGATTACATGTCAACCGGACCAACTCTTGGTCATTTCAATTCAATCAATTCACGATATCAAATCAAAGCATTGATCAATCGACTTAGTCGATTATATGTCAAACGGACCATTTTTTGTTATTTCAATCAATACTACCTATTCTCTAAAATAACCCATTGGGTTACCAAGCCGGCATTTTAAACGATTCATTCTCTAAAATGACATTATAAGTCACCACGTATAATCATCATAACGTCCATTCTACAAAATGACTATTGAGTCATCGAGCCGTTATGGCATGTTGTCAATTCTACAAAATGACTTATAGTCACCAAGCCAATATGGTATACTAAGTACATTCATCATAACGCCCATTCTACAAAATGACTTATTGAGTCACCGAGCCGTTATGGCATGTCGTCCATTTTACAAAATGACCTATAAGGTTACTGAGTCGGTATTACATACCATGATACTTCGAACGTACAATCAATTTGTCATTTTATTCATTTCTAACAAAAGTATACATGCATGGGCACACAATTGGCCTTAGCCAAAAATATTATGATTTATTTTCCACAAATCCCACCCTTAACTATAGTCCACCAAAACATTTTTGGTGTTGTCAACCAACACCCGGTTATTTTCCAATTAATTTCCAAAATTAATTAATTTAGAAAAATAATCCAATAGTCACTCATAAATCAATTTAGCACAAAATGAAGCTCAATTAAATAAATGGATTGCACCACGATCATCAGTATAGAATTCCGATCGTCGACCATCCCGATCTAATTTTCGGAAAAATAATAAATAATTAAATAATTTCAAAAATTAATAAATAAATACTAAAAATCTAATTTAGGCCCGTAATGCCTAATTAGAGCTCGAGACGGGTTGGGAAAAATCCCAAGATGCATTCAATAAATATTAGAAGCTCTCTACTTGCTAATGGTTAAATCTAACCACCTAGCATGCATCATTAAGTCGCTAATTTAATTGTTCTAAACTAATCTAATCACCTAAGTGCACTTAACTATATCTAATTAACCCATAAGCATCATTAGCATACTAATAAGGGATTAGTGAGTAAAACTCACTTGTGCAAAGCGAACGCCAGAAGACTGCGATGGCAACGCTATGGTGGCCGAAACCTGAACTTTCAGCGGTGTCGACAAACACTCGAGCCAGGCCTACAAGCCTCGCAAGCCCACATCAAAAGCTGGGCTTGGGCCGAACTTCAAATGGACTGGAGCTCGCGGGGCCGTTATTGCTGAAGTTGCTGCTCCGTGGAATTGTGGGCGTGGACGTTGAGAAGAACGAAGCAGCGCAGCCGTTGATGTTGAGGCGGCGTGGACTAACGAGCGCGCGGCAGAGGGGGAGTCAACAATAGGGAGAGCTTCACCGTTTATTGACCCCATGCTCGCTGGGCTGAAGACGCTTGGACGAGGAGCTGCAGCGTGGAACGGCAGGGAGAAACGAAGATGGAGCAGCTTCGGACGTGTGGCGTCGCTTGAAGACTTCAGCTGAAGATTGACCAGCGTGGGCAACGGATGCATGGCAGGGAACCTGGATTCGGTGGAGGGGCTTGACTTCACGCGGAGGAGAAACAGGAGAGCTGGCAGAGATGGGACTCGCGGATGCTGGGTCAACGAAGGAGCTTCCAATTTGCTGGATTTGCTGGGCCGAGACGCATGCGGACGAAGATGGGAGCTGCTTCATGGAACGTGGGCTGAGCTGAGAGAAATCTCGCTCGCTGGTGGTGCGTTGACGACGTGCGGACGTGGCAGAGACGGGGAAGCAGCTGCTGGCGCCAGGGGTTGAACGGTGGTCAACTTCGGTGGCAACAAAGCTGGTTTGTTGACCGAGAGAGAACAATTCGTGGACGTGTGGCAGCAGAGGGGAATTGGGTGGGTGGAGATGGTGCGGTTTTGATCGAAGTAAATGAAAGCAAAAGGGGTTGCAGAGGCTTCGGTTGAGTGGATTTTTGACACAATGAAAGAAAAGCAAAAGTTGAAAACCGAAGGAAATCAAAATGGAGAGAAGCCGTGAAGAAGATGGGGGCGGAGGAGAAGTTGATCACGTCGGAGTGCATGGGAGGATGAGGATGAAGTGCTAAATATCCACTAAAATATCTTGATTCAATTAAAGCTTTGTTCCCCTTTTGGTCTTCAAGCTTATCCTCATGTCCCTTATATTACTTTCTTGCTCAATGATACCACAATTGATCCAATTTAAAACCAAATATTGCACCCCTTCCTTGAAGCTCCGAATTTCACTAATTTTCTTCTCCAATTTCTTTGACAAATTCCCAGATTGATGTCCAATTCGAATGAAGACAAAGCCCGTAGAATTTCTACAAGTGTTCCTCATCAAATAGCTTGGCTTGAAAGTCCAAATTTCCTTTAATTTGGTCCGTCTGAATTTCCGCTAATTTTCCGCGACATCTGAATTGATTTTCCGCAAAAATCTCGAAATCTCTGAAAAATCTTCTAAGACTGAGTCAACGTTCTTAGAATAGATTGTGACATGACATGACTTTCAATCTCGAAATCGGACTTGAATTCACGGTTAATTTCCATTCGACATGTTTTTAATGTGACATATACTACCAGGTAACTTTCAAAATTTTTTAGTGCAAATGACCCGTGGTCGATTTTCTTCTAGCCACAATGAACCCATTCGACATATTGACGACTCTCGGTGGTTGTGAAAATCTCAAGAATTCAAATACGGACACATGATACCAAAACGATAAAAAAAATCAATAATTTTCCAATTTAGTGGTATCACCTACGATTAGCCACACATCTCAGTCGAACCAACCTATCTCTGATCTCTAATCAATTTATATCTGTGTCGTAATGATCTCGGTAGATGAGCACGGTTGAACAGCCGATTCCCGATCGAATTCTCAAGTCTATTTAAATTAAAATTCTTAATGGCTTTCCTAAATAGTCTAGTTATCTCAAGAGTGATTAGCTCTAAGAATAGTCCTATAGGCGCGTCAACGAAATGCCTGATTTATTCAGTAGAAAATAAGACTGAAAATCTGGGATGTCACATTGTATATAGAATGAGACAAGTCCAGAAAGTGATAGGTTCAAAACAACACAAGTTCAGAATGAAGCAAGTTTAGAATAAAGTCGATTCATAATGAAGCAACTTGACAGAATATGACACAAGCCCAAAACGTATAACGGCTAGTGATCTGGTTTGGATTTTATATCAAGATAGATTTGATTAACTCAATCTAATTGTTTGACAATTGGATCCTAAAGACAAGAACTTTCTAAATAGAGAAACTCTACTTATGGAAACCATGATTCTGTTTGTATGGGCAATCAGAATTAATTGGGGATTTTGCTTCTATCACACAGATCTGTCCAGCGAGTAGATTGGAAGACGATCCTCTAGATACTATCTTATGGTTAGTTTGGAAGTTGATGAGTATTTAAGGAGACCAAGGACCGATGAGCAAATAAGAGACAAAGCGTAGAATCTAGAATTCCAAAACCTAAGTGAACTTCAAACATATACTTATCTTTCGTGAGTTTAAACGTTTGTGATTATAAGAGAAATATCAAAAGAGTAACTTAGTGAGATAATATGATCTACCATTGACTGTTTGCATTCAAAGTTGTAATATCTTATTGATCATATAATGGAATCCAGTTAGTAAGCTATCAGTGTGAGAGAGTGAACATAGACTTAATATAAGTCGAACTACTATATAATCTATGTGCGATTCTCTTATCTCTTATCTCTTATCTCTTTACTTAAATTTGTTACACTATTAGATGTTATCTCAGAAATCTATTCCATCACATAATATATTCTAAACATCTACCAGAAGTCTGACGTTTTGCGAATCTGATTCTGTTTCTCATCCAGACTTTTCTTGCAACTTATTTATTCCGTATTTATTTGTCAAAATTTCTTTTAAACACTTATTCACTCCCTCTAGGTATTCTTACTAGCATTATCACTTTGTTTTTGATTCTCCATCAATCCAAATCTCCAGGCAATTCTCTTCCTTTCTTGTTTTTAATTCCCTTTTTATTCATGATCCACAAGCGTCCCACGATCACCTCTCCGTGTTCCTTAGAGCAAAGAAATATTTAATGCCCAAAATGGCATGAGTGAGGATGCTATTGCCCAAAGTAAATCTTCTCATATCACCGCAAAAATAAGAAAGGGTAACCAAAGGAATTCTCTCTCTTCCAATCACTCTCCGAGATTCCTCGTAGACCTGATCTGCTGGTCTCTTTTGGCCAAAAAAAAAAAAAAAAAAATGCAATATATTGCTTTGGATCTTGCTGAATTTTGGCAAAGAAAGATCACTTTTCTCTCTTGTATTCGTTTCTCACTCATTCGACCTCTTCAAACTTGGCTACTAGCATTGTATGTCGAAATGTCTGCTGCGTTCCACGTTTTTTCAATGTGCCCACGATGCTTTTTGTTTTGCTGAAACGCTTGCCAAATATGAGAGCTATATTCCATCCGAAATCTTCCTTTCCCGTGAAAATGGCTGGAGAACTCCACAAGTGAATTTTGACCAATGATTCATTCCCCAATATCAGAGGTGGTCAATTTTCCTACCTTCATGTTGAGTAAATTTTCAAAAGAATCTGCGCTGTTGCCCATCAAGCTTCTTCAAAATTCACTTCCCTAATCACGTGCAAGGCATATGTGAAATTCGGTCATAGTCAATGGAAGTATGGGCTGGCTGAAATCCGATAGGACTTGAATTAAATGGCCTTGGTCTTGGAAGTTCAAATAAATTTGGGGCCTAAGTTCAAGCCCATTTATCATGTCGGGCCAATTTGAATGCAATCCGCAACCGAGTTAATGAAGTTTATTCATTACGAAACAGAAAAGTTCATAATGCCTCAATGCCTAAGTGCAATGCAATATTAGTATTTTTATTTAGGGGTCAAGTTTGATCCTTAATTTTTCATGCGATGTATAACTAGATAAGATTGTCAAAATTTAGAGTCGACACTCCTAGCGGCAATCAAAAGGAGGACTTGATTGCAGGGAGTATTATAAAAAAATCTGAAACCTATTACACATATGCCAATTCAATTCTAAACATCTCAATTTGGCCAATTTGGTCATAAACCTTTTGACAATTTGCTAATTTGATTCTAAATCTTTCAATTGTACCGGTTTAGTCATATTTTTTTAATTATTTGCTAATTTAGTCCTAAACCTTTTAATATTTTGCTAATTTAGTTATTTCGGTCACTTTTTGGCAAAAAATCACTAACGTAGAGATTTAGTCAGCGCTTGCTATTCTACATGACCCAACCAATACTAACATGGGCAATTTTGTTTTTCTGTTTTTTAATTTTCTTTCCTTTTTTTTCCCAACCTTGGGTAGCAAGGTTACTGACCTACCCTCGCCTGGTCTAAGCAAGGGCCTCTGCACAACCTTGCCAACCACAAGAGAGGGTGCCAAGCCCTCACCCAAATCTAGGCAAGGGCCACAGCCCTCATTCATTGGCTAGCGAGGGCATGCAATCTCGCCAGCCTAGGGTTAGGGAAAAAAAGAAAAAAATAATAAATAACAAAAAAGTCAATTTTTTTTTTTAGAAAATTGTCTATGTTAGTAATTTCTAGTCAAAATGACTGGAAGAACTAAATTGACAAATCGTTAAATGATTTATAAGTAAATTGGTAAATCAAAAGTTTTAGGACTAAATTGATACAATTGAATAAGTTAGGAATTGAATAGGCAAATTGTCAAAATGTTTAGAACTAAATTAGCCAATGACTAAATTAGCCAAATTTTAGACCCAAAATAAAGTCAAATTAAATGGCTTATAATTGATCTGACACAAATGTAATATATTTAAGACTTTTTTGATAATTTTTCCATGATTGCATACATAAGAATAGCTTGAGTACTTGATTATGCAAAGAAAATATAAAGGACCATAATTCGCAGATGATATAAGATAGAGGACTAAAATTCTGGTTTCAGTTTAGTGTTTACCATATGCATGAATAGCATCGGTGGCAGAGAACGTTTCTACAAGTTTGATCAAGACAGGGCGGCTTTTAACTTTGTTTTGTGCCCCCACGTGCCCTTCTTTAAAACGGACAAAGAATGTTCGTGTCCGGGCATTTGTCGCCCTAATCTTTTCCTAATCCTACTTTATTCATTCAAACTCCTCTTTTTGTCTTACCTTTGAATTCATAAAACTACTTCTTATTTGATCACCGTGGATCGTTACAAAATGTGTTCAACTCTGCATATTTCCAGATTGAAGTTTTACGGAACTGATGATCACTCATTTATCTTACCTTTGTTTTACGCATAATTGTTTAATATAATCCATCTAGTCTTGTAAGTGTTTTCTTAACATTTTCGTGTTTGTTCCGTGGGAACTACACCTACTGACATGGATGTTGCTTTTCTAATTATCCAACATGGAAACTTCACTTGTCATCACCATGCATACTTCGCTTAGTATGCTTCCGGTCCAAACACGCGAGTCTTTTATTTTTAAATTTCCAATTAGCTCTACAGCCATATCTGTGCTAGTATCATGGAAGCAATGTAACTTGCTTTCCCGGTTCAAAAGGTGACACTGCAGATTTCGTAGTACAATATAGATTTAATATTTTTCACCAAAAGAAAAAGTAAGATTACATTGGATCGATGCGAAGAAGCTAAAGGAGAAAATCTAGAGAATTAAGTTAGAGAATTGACTTCATGTCTATATATATGGTAATCTTATACAATTTGGATGGAATGGTCATTAGATTATGGCCTTTGCGGGCCGATCAGCCATGGGCAAGCCTCCGCGTCATTATGCTGATCGCATCCCTCGATCTGCCATCACTACCGATCGGAAATAATTGGTGCTCCATATAAAGGACGCTTGTGAAGGGAATTGAGTAGTTGCTACTTGTTAGTAGAAAGATTGAAGGGAAATCTATACACAATTTTTTTTTTTGGTCAAAGAACCAATAAATAATTTACGAGCACACAATAATTATAATTTTTAATTTTTTTTTGTATGGATAATTTCCATCTGAAGTAGAATGTATAACTTGGGGATACATGTTTACTTTTTTCGATTTAATCTTCCAAGCCTAACAAATTTGTTAGCAATTTTTCATAACTGCAAAAGGCAGAAGCGACCGCCCAATTTTGTTGGCAATTTCTTTTCATTGTTTTGTCAATTTGGATGAATGAAAAACCCGTGTTGTTGTAATGATACAAATGTGGATGTCTCTTGATGTATACTGTCGCGACCTCTCTTTCCATGTTGAGAGAAAGGGATGAGATTTAGAGGTAGTGTCGAGTTAGGGACCAACATTCCTTAATTAGCTCGAGTTCTCCTAAAATTTTACCTTACGCAACATTGGGATTTTTATTTAAATTTGATTAACCTTATAAAAATTTTATGTAATGAGTCGCCACTAACTTATTGGGGTCAGCTATAAATTAAGTGAGGTATGAGAGTATAGCTCAATTCTTATGCAACCAAAGATCTAGAGTTAAGGACTTGACTACACTAGTTATCTAACTAAAGTGTCCAGGTAGTCTTTTTATGAAATTATGAATCTTAAGGTTCTTGTCCACTAACTGTCCATGTAATGTTATGGTATATATTATGGTCATAAAGTGTGACCTAACCATTCAACTAACATAAGCCAAACCCAACACAAATAAACAAACAAACAAACAAATAAATAAATAAATAAATAAATAAATAAATAAATAAATAAATAAATAAAATGAAGGAATCAAAATCAATTCATGAAAAATAGTAATGAAAGAACGAGTAAAGTGTAAAATGTGGTAAGGTAACCCAATACGAGTCAGGCAAAGAATATCACACAACCTTGTCATTAAGCCTCGAGAAATAACCCCATGAGTTACGATCAAATCGAATCCAATTCTTGACTAAAAGATCGACCTTCCAAAGCTAAACTATATCCAAGGTATTCACTAAAATATTTATACTATATGAATATCAACTAAAAGACACCAAGCTAAATCTAATTCTAACATCTAACTATCTCATCAAGGAAACATTTTTCCAATTTTTTATTTTCGGATTTATTTATTAATTATTCTGGAAGTGGGGACTTAGGCTTGGGCCTTGAGCCCATCCCGCAAATAAGGTCAGGTTCAAATTACTCAAGGACAGGTCATCAATGGGCTCATTAAAGTAAATACAACATAAAAAAAGCACACTAGTAAATAACTTGGGAAAACTAATCAGTCCTAAACTTATTATATGTATGCCAATTCAATTTTAAACTTTTTCAATTTTCTCAGTTTAGTCTAAATCTTTGAGTGAAAGTTCAATGTAGTCCTGATCAATTTTTACCAAAATTGCTAACATGGCAATCAAATTATCACCGATCATGCTATGCGATACACCGTCATGTGACCAATTTTTTGCAAAAATTAGTTAGAAGGATTACAGTGAAATTTCGTACAAAGGTAGTAAAATTAGAAATGTTAGGACTAAATTGACATCTATACAATAAATTTAGGATTGATTGGACAGTTTCTTCAAATAACTCAAATGAGAGTTTGTAACCGATGACTAGTTGGTAACTTAGTCACTAAAATAAGATTAGTTAATTCATATAAGAATTGGTAAATTTAAAGCATTGAGAAGAAAGCCAAATAACACTTAGTAAGCAATAAGAAAGTTAAATAATTTCCAAATTATTTTAAAAAATTGATAATTTTTTAAACGTGCTGGTAAGTCATCAATAACTTATCAAGACATCTTGTAAACATTAACTTTCTTTATCGACAACGTTTTAACACTTATCACTCTTATGGAAATTTATGAACAAGAAAAAGAAATCCACTGGTTTTGAATGGAACAGTAAAATCTTCGTGGGAACAAATAGGAGATGAAAGGCCTGTGAACTCCAGAAAGCACTTACATTCAGGAACTAGTAATGCTCAAACTCAAGCATAAAACTATAGACATTGTCAAATGTAGCAGCATCATTTTGTCTTCCCTTTTCCACTCTTTATAGCTCTCACAGAGCCTATAAATACTAAATGTCACGGCACATGCTATGTACACTATCACACTGTTTAATATGATTCTCTTGGTAAATGTTGGGCACGTGTAATAATTACTTTTCTTGTTGGCAAAAAGAGAATGACCCTTTATAATTTATGTCTTCAATGCCTTTTTTTTAAGGGTCAATAACATGAAAAATCCGAAACTGATACACTTATAACAAATTTATTTTAAATTAATTTTTTTATCACAAAAAACCCAAAACTGACTTATTTATGATAAATTTACCTCAAACTAATTTTTTGATAACTAAAAATCACAAATCGGTACATTTATGATAAATTTATTATTTGTTAGTTTACATTAAATTGGATTAATACCACCAAAAAATCACAAACTAAAGATTAAAATCTCAAATTGATATATCCATCAACCGTCACGTTTAATTCAACTTAATAATTTGTCAATGAAATTATGCGTTACTAATAATACCATTTTGAGGTTTTTTATAATTAAATTTAAGATAAATATATTTTAAATTTAATAATTCAGAATCTTTTTGTGATATTAATTTATTTTTTATGCTGCCCGGAAAGCACATCAGACACGGAACCGTCGAGGCAGGATTCGGATTTTACATTTCACAATGCAACCATATATGTGTCCAATGCTGGTCGTGACTCACAGCGGTCAAACACAATGTCAATTTTGAAAAAAACTTCAAATCTGGGCGAAGAGCGTGACGAGGTCAACTATGCTGGTGAGGCACGTGTAGGGAGACCCGGTAATGAATGGAACTCCCCTTCCGTTTCGGCACCTATCATCACGGCGGTCTCATCATCGCGTGAAAGACGAGACAAGGATGTTGACAACTCAATTTCTTGCCCCTTAGGAAACAAAATAAAAAATCTCGAACAACATACAGAACACAGAAAAGAAAGGCCAGGCCTCTGACCGCACCTCCCCTCACGGACTCCCCCCATTTTCTCTTTTGCCCAAATGCCTGTCCCTTTCTCGAAATTATATTTTATAGACTCAAGTCCCCGCGTCGTGAACAATGAGAACTGTTAGATTGTGGAAAAATGAAACTTGCGTGAGATCCGCGTCGTGATAAACGATTATGATTAATTTGATTCTTGTGAATCCGAATCCAACTAAGAAATCTCGGGTTCTAGCCTCTTCACCTGTCACCATTAACGAGTATAGGAAAATATCAATTAAATTTACTTGTGATTTTCTTCCATTTCTTTCTATTGATTTTGAATTTTGATGTCTTTTTCTATTTCCTTTTCTTAAACAAACCCCGCTGGAAGTCAAAGTAAATCCCACTCAAGGAAGATTTATTTAACGCTCCCTTTTGAAAGTAGATAAATAAGTTATCTTTCATAGGAAATGTAGTCGTTTATCTTCTTACTTTCCCTTTCGTATTTTGCCATGCAGATTTGCCATATACGTAGTTATCTGCAAGAAATTGACATGTATGTGGTGAATATTTTTATATATGCAATGAGTGAAGATTTCTCAGAGTTCAAATGAAATGTGTGTGTGGATCCCGTTTGCCATTGTACTGGTGGAAATATAAGATCCGGAAAATAGTTGGACGTACTTTAATTTGTCGAGTGGGAACACTCGTGCATGATTAAATCATTCTCGGACGTTCGGAACATGATACAACAAACGAGTACGTCAAGGACGAGACATTTGTTCCACGACCGACCAATTCAAATTCTGATTAACGCTGCTTCTTCTTATTCTTCTTCTGTCCCTCTCTCTTTAACCAGTGAAGTCAAATTCAAATTTCTTCTTCAACCGTGGCAGTCAAAGATCAAAATCCCGTGTCCAACAGTTTAATCAGAAGAATCGGAGAAATAGATGGAATTATAAGCTGGCTTTTGCATATAAATACGAGAGATATCTCTCGCAAGACAAGGCATCCTTCATCATACATTTTGTAAAACTAGTGACAAATCGTGCCAAGACCCAAAAGAGCAGAATAAGAAAAGTCAGCCATCTAGCATAAAGATGAAGTTCCTGAGAGTTGGTGCGATTTTGCTATTTTTGGTGGGAACATTAGTGCAACCAAAAGAGGCATGCAGGGTTCTAACTAAGGGCAAAGAGGAAGCGTGGGCTAACGATCAGCCAAGCGTTCTTGTTCTCCAAACCCTGCAAAAGGGTAAGGTGCCTACTCCCGGAGGTTCTGGCTACACTCCAGGACCTAAAAGAACTGCTAGCACCACCAACACCAGGGCCTTTGCCGGTCAAGCCATGGCCCCTCCGCGTGTGGTTAATCTGGCGGCGTTCCAAAGTCATGGTGCAATTGCCAATCACCAATAGTTGGAGCTCACCAAATGACACTTATCAAGGGGAATGTATGTGTTGTGGAGATTAAATGGTTAGAGCCCAACACGTAGATGCAAATAGGTTCATAGGAATCAATATTAAAGTAAATTTGGCACGAATAAATAGTTTAACATTTCTGTTGGTTAATTTCCATCTATTGTATAGAGTATGTGACTTGGTGGAACATGTCTTGTTCAATTTAATCCTTTCTGTCTTATCAATCTCGTAGCAAATTTGTTATTTAGCGATGTTTTATGAACAAATTGCCAGGCATTCAATTATTAGTTTTCAACATCGACGACAAAATGTCTTGTCAGTATGGCAACTTTGGTTCCCTATTCCTATTCTCACGTTTGTTTAATTCTCAATGAACGATCAGCCGAGCGTTCTTGTTCTCCAAACCCTGCAAAATGGTCCTCCACGCGCTCCTGGAAATCCGAGTTCCAGCACTCCAGGCAGCCATAGACCCGCCGCCAACATCACCAACCCCATGGCCTTCGTTGGCCAAGCCATGGCCCCTCCGCGCGAGATTAGCCTAGTCATATCCAGCATAGCTGCCGATCGCAAGTGGTTGGAGCTCACCAAAGGACACTTATCAATGGGATTGCATGTGTTGTGGAAATTAAATTCCTAGATTCATCCAATAATATAGCAATTTTGCCTGAATAAATAGTTTAACCTTTTTAGATGGTTAATTTCCATCAATTGGGTAGAGTTTCTATCTTGGTGAAACATGTCTTGGTCGAGTCAATCCTCTATGTCTTTAAAATTTCTTGTTAATTATTTTCTTCGGTGACGTTCTGAGATAGAAATTTCTTGTGTGAGATAGAAATATTATACAATATTACACTTAGCCATGAAATTGTAGCTGTATAAACTTGATCGCAAATTCGATATGTTAAATGACATAAAAAACTCTTATTTGGTGTTGAATGACTCGCTTAAATTCACATTTTCAATTTGTTGCAGCACTTACTTAACTAAATTTATAGATCATTCTCAGCATACTAGGCTCTACTCTGAACTAATTTGCTTCCTTCGTGTGTTGCACGAATTTTTGTTTACATTTTTAATTTGAAATCGAAGTTCACATATAACCTATAAGATAACATAAGATTCATTATAAGAAAACATGCAAATTATGGCAAAATATCATGGATGAATTTATTGAAGTAACCAACCAAATGGTGAAAAATCAACATGGAAGACGGAAATGGTTCATTAATCGAGAAAGCTATTTCGCAACAATGATTTGGTTAAAATATCAGCAATTTAAGGGAGGATGGAACATAATGAGCCACAATAAAATTTAGAGCAACCTTTTTTTGAACAAAATGATAGTAGATCAAAATGCGTTGGAAGATACTGCACTATAATTGTGCTGATCTTTTGCTAGATGGTTCTCAGCGGCACAGCCCCGACCCTTGTCTTTTTCCCTTGTTTACTTGGTTTTAAAAGTTTCTATTAAGTTCATTATCTATACTAAAATTCACATAAGCATTTTTGAAATAGGATAATTGTCATGACATTTAAGTCTTACCGTGTTAGAATTTCCACCTTAGCATTTTTTACGAATGAGAATTAACGGGATTTGATCTCATAAAAGGAGATAGCTTAACGACCTGATTGGGAGAGAGAGAGAGAGAGAGAGAGAGAGAGAGAGAGAGAGAGGACCAAATTTTACGAATGATGTATGGAAGAGGACTAAAATTCTGGGAAATTCCGAGTTTTTAATTTAGTGTTGGCATAAACATGTTTCTAGAGATGTGAGCAAGACACGGTTTTCAACTCTGTTCGTGCCCCCACACTGCCCCCTTTGAAAGGACAAAGACATGTTCATTTCCGGGCATTTGTCGACCAGAGTTTGTTCCTAATCCCACTTTACTCAATCCATCACTCCTTCTTTGTCTTACCTTTGAATTTATAAAATTACTTCATATTTGACCACCGTCGATAGGGGTAAAAAGGCTTTAACACGCATATTTTCTCAATCAAGCTTTACGTAACTGATGATGAAATTAGCAAGAAGAAAATCTATTTTGGTCCTAACTTGTTCTTGGAAAACAGGAGATAAGATTAATATAAAAGGACCGAAATGTTCTTCAAATTGAAACCGTTGAAACACTAATTGAAAGTTCTTGTCTATTCACGACATAAATGTTGGACACGTTAAATGCATGGTCCATTTAAAAGAAACAGGCGATCATGGAGATCAATCTACTATTCTAATCGCAAAGGACCCGATGATCTACATAGCTCCTATATCACATGAAAAATCATGTGACTACCGTTGATTAATCTAGAAGTAGAAAGTTTTTAGATGAAATCGTGATTTAAGAAAAAGTCAAATGATCTTGAGACGTTAGATCTTTTGCAAGGGCATTGTATTTCAAAATCGACATGGCTCTGGATTGAAATGTAAGCGGTGAGAGTTCAGGATTTCGCGATAGTGGTCGATTAGATATATTTATCAAAAGTCGAGTCGAAGGTCTATCTATTGTTGGGTGGCTTGGGATCACGCATTTATTGGCTATTTTTTTAATAATCTAACATCAGTAACGTTAATATGAAAAATTCTAATCCAACTATAGGCAACAAATGCAAAACCTCTCATTATATTTAGAGTAATGTCAATATAATGAGATTATTTTATAAATTATATACGGTGCGCTTATGGAAAAAACTACACTATATAATTGGTATTTTGTAGTTGCAAGATTAAAGACTAATGCAATTATTCTTCCAAAGATATCTTTTATATGGTTTTACATGCTTTCAATGTAACTAATATATTTCTACCTCCCGCAGGAAATTTCATTCTTTTTTTTGGTCGGAAATGATAGATACTTTCATTTCATAATAAGCAGGACTTACAAGAGGATAATGGGTGATATTCTGAAAATAAAACCTCCGAAAGTGCCGAAGGAGGGTGTGCCCTCCAATTTTGAGGCAATAAGTTCTTGCTGTGCATCTTCGCTAGGAGATCCGCAGCTACATTAGTGTTTCGGGGACAATAACTAAATTTCGTAAGTGGTAATTGAGCAAGCAGACCAATGCATTGGTCTATTATGGGCTTCACCTTCCATGGCTTCTCAGCCCAGCCCAATATGCTTTGATGTGCGGTCAAACAGTCAGTTTGGAGTTCCACTTCAGTTTGCTGTACTTGCCCGAACTCTTTCTCTCCCACGTGCAAGCTCGGTTGAAATTGCAGCAGCTTCAGACCTTGCAAAATCGCTAGGGTTTCCACTTGAAGCGGCGATGAAGCTCGGACTGTCAGCGCGAAGCCGTCGATCACCTGTCCGGTGTGATCCCACAAGATACCAGCAACTGAACCGGTTTGTTCCCCCTGTTTCCAAGACCCATCAATGTTCATCTTCAGTTTTCCCTCCTCCGGTGGCCTCCACTGGTTCAGTAAGTGCAGATCTGCTTTTTTCTTCCCTTCGTTTGGTTGCCATCTGCTATAATTTCGGAGGTGGGCTTCCGCCAGGTCGACTATGGTATGCGGTTGCAGTTGTTGCCCTCTGAAGATCGAATTGTTGCGTGCTTTCCAGAGAAACTAGAGGATCATCGCGATCAGCTCTTTCTCAGGTGGGTGATTATGTTCTTCGAAACTTTCCAGAAGCCATTTATCCATTCGGGATATTTTGTTTAGGTCACATTTGATTCTCACCCGTGGGTCCTTCCATATTTCTTTTGTCCAGTTGCAGAGGAGGAACAAGTGCTCGGTTGTCTCCACTTGATTGTTGCATAGCGAGCAAAGGGGATTAGGTAAGATCTTTCTCTTGTGTAGATTCTCCTTTGTTGGGATGGCGTTCTGACAAATGCTCCATATGAATATGCGAATTTTTGGGGGAATTGTTAATTTCCAGATCTCTGTCCATAAAGTGCGAGGGGTTGTGAATGAGGTTGTCGCTCTGTTTTGATCTGTTGTTGTGTTGTCTGCATTTATCTTGTTGTATATGCTTTTCACCGTGTACCTTCCCATCTTGTTGCCTCGCCATACTAGGGAATCTTCTTCCGGAATGGGACTTAGCGGAATAGATAAGATTTCATTTGCTATTCTGTTTTCAAAGAGGTTCTGAACTTCTGCTTCCTTCCAGCTTCTGTTTGTTTCATTTATCAGTTCAACAACTTTTGTGGGTTCATCTCTGTTAGCTGGACCTCCTAGCACCCCTGAGTCCAGCCATTTATCCTCTCGAATGTTGATTTTGTTCCCACCACCTACCCGCCATTGGATCTCCTTTTCGATGGTTTCTCTCCCCACCATTATGCTCTGCCATCCCCAAGAAGGACGCTGCCCTTTACCTGCTCTCCATATGTCGCTATTTGGGTAGTAAACCCCTTTAAGTATCCTGCTCCATAATGCTGTAGTTGATTGTGATAATCTCCAAGCCTGTTTTGCCAACATTGCTTTGTTGAAGTTTACTAGGTCTCTAAATCCAAGACCTCCTTCATCTTTTCTCTTCTTCAGAGCTTCCCATTTCTTCCAGTGTAACCCGCTGCTAGTTTCTCTTTGCTTCCACCAGAAGTTTGCGATTTGCCTTTCAATCGATCTGCATATTGAGATAGGAACTTTGAATATCGACATCGCATATTGTGGGAGAGCTTGAACCACACTCTTTATCAGTGTTTCTTTCCCTGCTTTGGACAGAAATTTCTCTTTCCACCCCGCCATCTTCATGTTTACTCTGGCTAGGATCCAGGCGAACATTTCTTTCTTTGTTTTCCCCCAATCCGTCGGAATGCCAAGGTAGTTCCCTGTCTTTTCTATAATCGGGATTCTTAGTTGATGAGCCAAATTCCTTTGTAGATTTAGAGGACAGCCGCTGCTGAAGCTCACCCCTGACTTGTTGAGGTTGACTGTTTGACCCATGGCAAAACAATACTGGTTTAGGACTGCTGCAAGGTTCTGACATTCTACTAACATCCCATCCAAAAAGAAGATCGAATCATCAGCAAATAGTAAATGTGATAGGGTAGGGCAGTGTGAGTTCAGTGTAATCCCTTTTATACTCCCGTCTGAAATAGCTGTGTGCATTAGCCATGAGAGCATGTTTGACACAAGAACAAACAGATAAGGGGATAATGGGTCTCCTTGCCGAATGCCCCTTGTTGGTGAAAAGTATTTCATGGGCTCACCATTTACTTTCACACTTAACTTTGCTGTCGAAACACAATGCATAATCATACTCACCCATTTTGTGTGAAAGCCCATTTTCAACAAACATGCTTGTAGAAAATCCCACTCCACTTTATCGTACGCTTTTTGCATGTCTAACTTTAAAATGGCTTGAAATCTCTTCTTTCTCTTCTTGATTCTGAGCTGATGGATAACCTCTTGTACAATGAATATGTTGTCTTGAATCTGTCTCCCGTGAACGAAAGCACTTTGTTCAGGTGTAATGATATGAGGAAGCCATCTTTTCAATCTGTTCGCCATCACTTTAGCAATAATTTTATAGTTGAAGTTGCATAAGCTTATGGGTCTGAACTGGTTTATGCTCTCTGGGTGTGTCACTTTCGGGATGAGAGCTATATGTGTTTGGTTAATGGTAGGATCAAAGGTACCTTATGCGAAGAAATTCTGAACTAATTGGCAAACTTCATGCTGGAGCTCCTCCTAGAAGTGTTGGTAGAAATGTCCGTTTAACCCGTCGGGTCCCGGGGCTTTAAATGCCCCCAATTGGAATGCCACTTCTTTAACTTCTTCCATCGTCACATTCTCTAGCAGTTGCTTGTTCATTTCCTCATTTACTGGCCTCTGGTATCGGGTTGAAATCTCTTGGACCCACAGTTTCATAAAGTGTTTGATAGAATTCCAGTATTTTTTGCTTAATCAAATTATGTTCTCTACACCATGTATCATCATTGAACTTCAGCATAGTTATCCTGTTTCTCTGTCTTCTCTGGACTGTGGTAGCATGAAAATACTTCGTGTTTTGGTCTCCCCATTTCAACCAGTTTATTCGTGCCCTGATTCCCCAATACCTTTCCTCCTGACACCATAACCTCTCTATTTGCTCCACCACCTTTTGTTGTTTTTGTTTGCTGGATTCATTGAGATGTTGATTTGTTAGGGCTGTGAGTTGCTGCTTTAACTCTTTAATACGTTTGCTTGCGTTTGGGAACTTCTTCTGACTCCATTTTTCAAGTTGGTTGGCCACTTGATGCACTTTGTCTGTAAAGCTGTTTCCACTACATTCAGTTTCTTCCGTCCAGTATGCTTCAAACCTGAATTGTTTCTTCTTTTTCAGGTGTTCAGGATGGAGCGCAAGAAGGAGTGGGCTGTGATCAGAGCCAATGGCTGGTAACGCATAAACCTCAGCATTCGGGAAGAGCACTCGCCATTCCATGGTGCACAAAGCCCGATCTAACCGTTTTTTAACCATTTCCTCTCCTTCTCTATTATTGGCCCATGTGTATGCGCATCCTTTGCTTTCGATATCCATTAGGTAGCAGTCGTTCAATAGGTCTCGGAATGCTGCCATGCGATAATAATCTGCTGCCCTTTTTCCCGCCTTCTCCCATGCATATAATATTTCGTTAAAGTCTCCCAAACAGACCCATGGAAGTGTATTTTGTACCTGGATCTCCCGTAATTGTTGCCATGTAGAAAGTCTTTCCCCGTAGTTGGTAGGGGCATAAGTGAAAGTTATATGCATCCTTCTTCCTCTGTTTAGATCATAACAGTCCACATCAATGAGGTTAGTACTGCAAGAAAGCACATGTATCTCTACCTCGTCGTTCCAACATTAGCACTAGGCCTCCTGCACGCCCTTCCGGATTTATTACAAGCTTGTTTGCATATTGTAAGCGTTTAACCATATTCTTAACCATTACCTCCTTGTTTTTTGTTTCAATTAAAAAGACTAAGTCGGGCCTTTCGAGAGCTATTAAGGCTCTCAGCTCCTGGATTGTCAGGGGATTACCCAGCCCCTGACAATTTCAGCTGATGATCTTCATGATGTCTTCGGTGGCTTATTAGGGCTAGCCACCAAAGCCCAGTCTTTCCCTTCCTTCACAATCTGAACTGGGGTTTCTAAGAGCTCCATATCATCAACTAATAATAGCGCATTGTCCTCTGTTCGCCTCTATTTTTTAGATCTCTGAGCCTTCAGAATTCTCTTTTTATTGCTGTTTCCTGGCTGGTTTTTTGCTGTGGGATAGTCAATATACATTATCTGGTTCCCTTTGTCTTTGTTGCTGTGGTCTATAACTTCATCTTCTTGATTCTGATCAGGGGAGTGACACTCATTTCTTTTCTTGTTGCGAATGACAACTCCCTGAGACTCCCGAACACCTCTCACTCCTCTTTCCGTTTCATTTGCTGTTGCAGGCGTTTCCGGGATGACTTCATCGGCCTCTGACTGCGCTGTTAAATTGCCATAGAAAGCTGCCCAATAAGGGCTATGGTCACGAACCTTCGCTTTCAACCAAGGTCCGTATTTCCCTTTCTTATTCTCTGCCCATTCAGTCTTTTCATAAGGGATTTCCTCGCAATTGGTAGCATAATGGCCTATTTTCCCGCATGAGTAGCAGTAATGTGGAAGTCTTTCGTATTTAAAATCCACCCATAGTTTTTTAGTCCCGATATCCAAAATTGCTCCTGTTTTCAGGGATGAATTCAAGTCCAATTCCACTTTCACCTTACCTGCTCTATATGGACCATTCCTTTTAGCTTCCATCTGTATTTCTACAATTCGACCCAATCTTTCAGCCAATTTAGCAACCACATCCTCTCTAAACCAACCTGGTGGAATACCTTCTATATGAACCCAGAAGGCACAGCGAGAATAGTCATAGCAGTGCTCCGGTGTTTCTGGTTCACATTGTTTTAAGACTAACAGATTGCTCACAAAGCACCACGGTCCTGTTTTCAGCACCCTTTCTTTTTCCTCTTCTGATTGGAACACAAATGAGAATAGCCCTGGTTCTTTCTGTTTACATTCTACTGAATCTGCTTTCCACGCCTTCTTCATGACCGTAGTAAAAGCTTGGAAGTTAACATTAGGTTTGGAGAATAACTTACCAAAAAGAGTGAGGTTGCATTCCTGCTTCTTTGTGGCAGGAATTTCAGTGGAGACTTCGACCACGTCACTTTCTGTCCAAAGCGAACCCAGACTTTTACATAATGCCGCTAACCTCAGTTCATTCTCACTCTCACCTGCCATTTTGTTATGCAGGACTCGCTGTTTGCGGATCGGACTTGCAGGGGTTTGGAAAATGAGTTTATCAACTTACTGGTTTAGATTGAAGGGGGCTCAGAGGTGCTGACTTTGGGAAGAAACGGGATTCGCCCCAAGGATTGAAAATGATGGTTTAGATTGAAGGGGGCTTGACTTTGGGAAGAAACAACTAATGGATGGGTGGTTTTCTCGGTTTTGCTTTGTGGGTCACGATTTGTGCCTTTCGGCTTTGGTTCGTGGGTTGCAATTTGTTTGATTCCGTGGTTTGGGAAGCTAGGTATTGCGTTTGGGTTTTGGGGGTTAGGGTTTGGAGTTCAAACTACCAGATCTGGTGTGCTCTCAGATCCATCTGGACCGAGCATCAAACACAACATCATGGTGGGTTCAGGGGTCGCTTTGTGCTAACAGCCATTGGAGAAGGGGATGAAGCTCTGCCCTAAGGAGAGAGAGAAACTCTTCCAGCGAAGAGAGTTCTAACTGATGACTACTATACAAAGCAAAAAGTAATTCCGGTGAAATAGTTTATATATATTGACTGAGGAACTGCCAAAGATCATCCTTCGTGGATTATACGACCCTCCAGTACTCAATGGCACCGTCGGGTCTCGCCGCAAGTAGCTATTTAGACGTAAATCCAGGACCCCCCACTTTAGACACTTTAGCAACAAGAGAGTTCGAATCATCAATCTCTGCGATGAGGAAAAGAACTCACACCAACTGCGCTGCCAGTGATTGGGTGTTTATATTTCTTTCATATAAGCTATACTTCAAATTCTATGGTAGGTTAATTAACTCCCCCCCTTCGGAACAGCGACGTTTTCCTTCGCGTGGATTTTAGCTCCATTGCCATTAAAAAGAATGAAT
This sequence comes from Eucalyptus grandis, assembly GCF_016545825.1. Classification (NCBI taxonomy): domain Eukaryota; kingdom Viridiplantae; phylum Streptophyta; class Magnoliopsida; order Myrtales; family Myrtaceae; genus Eucalyptus; species Eucalyptus grandis. The sequence goes on along the minus strand of NC_052622.1, from coordinate 42,718,127 downwards.
CTGCCGCATTGATAATTAGACAATTAAGCGTCGATATGCTGGAAAACTACTAATTGAAAGCTTCGCAGTTTGATAAGAGAACGTCAATAAACAACAAAATTGCTAAGAAATTTATGAGAATTGAGGCATCAAAACAAACAAATTGAATATGTTTCATCATGTTAATTGCATATTCTGTGCTATAGATGGGAATTAACCATCCGAAAGGTTAAAGACTTTATTCGTTTGTAACAACATATGACTCCACTATTTTATTCATGTACATGAACATGTTTCATCATGTTAATTACATATTCTATGCTATAGATGGGAATTAACCATCCGAAAGGTTAAAGACTTTATTCGTGTATAACTCCATATGGCTCCACTATTTTATTCATGTACATGACCATATTATTGTTTCCTTTAAATCTCTGTACTTAGAGACTGCTTATTAATTTCAAGAAATTCAAAATGCACAACACACACGTTCTCCTTGTCATTAGTGTCCTTCCGTAAGCTCCAACTATTTGCGGTTGGCAGCCATGCTAGACTTAGCGATGCGATTAAAGTAGCCACGGGGAGAAGCCACAGCTTGACCGGCGAAGGCCCGGGTGTTGGTGGTGTCGGCGCCCGGAGTGTGGCCACCTGAATCTCTGGAAGGTGGGACCGGACCCTTTTGCAGGGCTTGGAGAATAAGAACCCTTGCCGCATCATTAGCGCAACCTCCCTCATTTCCCTTAATTAGAACCCTGAATGCCTCCTTTGGTTTCACTATTGTTTCCGCCAAAAATAGCAACATAATCACACCAACCGCTACTTTTGAAGCAAGGAACTTCTTCATGATTTTCGCTTGGTGTCTGTTTTTTTCTTCTTTATTTTGTTTTGGTACAATTTGGGTCTAACACAAGAAAAGGTACAGTGAAGGATGACTTGTCTTGGGAGATATGCGGATCCTGTATATATATTCATCCATAAGCTTATAGTCTCTGTATATTTCTTCGATTCCTTTGATTGAACCATTGGACACGGGTTTTTCATTTCTAACTGCTATGGCGAGACACAAAATTCGGGTTTTGACTTCACTTTGAGACGCAATACTAGAGATACCAAGACTCATACACTAAATGAATTTACTAAATGATGTGACAAATAGTAAGTGATTATATATGTTAGTAGGCCCATTTAAATAGTAAATAGAAATTCGTCAGATGTATTTGTTTAGCAGAAATTAACGATTTTGATATCTTACAAGAATGAATTAATAAAATTATTTTTGTCATCAACAAAATTATTAAAAAATGTATTTTAAAATCACATTGATTATTCTAGTTTGAATCCATCGTCAAAGAATACTGTCTCCGGTCTCATCCTTGACGTTTTCTTTTGTTGTCAGATGTCCACAGCGTCCAAAAGTATTAATCATTCCGGGCATAATTTTTTTACATAAACAACTTTTGGCGTGTCCTTCTTTATTGGAAACTTTTAGTAAATGTCCAATTAATTTTCAAGTTTCATTTTTTCATAGTTGATTGAAATGATCATTTCCACAAAGTGTTAGTAGTTAGGGCATCAACATGCATATAATTTTTTTCGAAGAGAAACAATTTATTCATTTCATACATAAATTATCGCTGTGTACATGTCAAAAGTCTAACACCATACGTGGAAATAGCATTTTATTATAGATAGTGGACTAAATAATTCATTAATCTCTCCATGACTAGTTTTTCATCCACAAATTCGTAGTGGATGATACAAAATTGGATTCTCCGGTAATTGCTTTTAACCCTTTAAAGACCGTAGCCAGGTTACGTGGAGTGTGGATCGCTCCCAATCCTACTTTATTCAATCGGTCTCATCCTTCTTGTCTTCCTTTGAAATTTATAAAATTTACTTCTGATCTGACCATTTTGGATCATGGCAGTGTCCAACACGCATATTTTGCTTGACGATCAAAGTAAAATCTGAATCTGGACTTGACTTATGTATCTTCCGATTCCAGAGCTTTATGTTAATAAAGATAACCGATGGACAATAACGAAGACTAAAGTAAAATAAACGATATGTTCTTTAAGATAAAACCATTGAAAATAATAAGAATCGCTCCACGAGATGGTTTCGTGAAAAGTTCTCGTTGTCCATGACGTTATTCAAGTACAATCTCTTTTATGACAATTAAGCGCACCTTAGCAGGTAAATCCTGAATCCATAAAACATCTAGCTTATAATTTTAGGGATCATGTTAGATGTGAATTCAAGCCTAGGTGGGTAGCACGGCCGAAACACAGGTTGTACACACGTGACGGTGCGAGGATTCGAATCGGTATTGTGCACCTAATCCATGTGGACAACTCCTCTCGTTATTCATTAAGTCAGAAAAATGAATTTTATGCCCGATAGACCATGTGGAGCATTACTCACGTGGATTTTACAGTGAAACCAACATGATTAAATATCAGATGACCTTAGTTTTTATGATTTATCAAGCATGGGGAGAAGTATACCCCAAGTGTCAAGACTTGGCCCGAAAGAACATTTAAGTGTCAAAAGTTAGGAAAATGACTCTCAAGTGTCATCTCCGACGAATCCCACCGGAAATCCTACGTGACAATTTTTTTATTATTTTTTTTGTCTACGTGGCTCGCCGGAGTGTTGACTCAACAAAAAAAGGCAAAAATAATGTCGTTTTTGAGCGAATGGTGATGGTGGGGGGAGCATCGGCCGGGGTTGCTGGGCCCTGGCTAGGGCTGGTGACCTCAGCTGACCGGCGGCAAGGGCCTACGAGCCCTTGCCCAAATCTGGGGCGAGGGTCACGGCCGTCCCCCGGATTCGGTGAGGGTCAGCAGCCCTCCCCCGGTTGGGCCAAGGGCCTCCACCCGCTGGGGAGTCGCTAGAGAGCGGCGGCCCTTGCCCGGTCGGGCGAGGTTGCCGACCCTTGCCGGATCTGGGGGAGGGCTGCAACCCTCTCCCCAAATTTGGGCGAGGGCTTGCCGGTCCTCACCGTTGGTCGGCCGAGGTCGCTGATCCTTGGCTAGGGCCTAGCGACCCCGCCCGAACGCTCCCCCACCATCATTAGCCCTTCCGGGCAACAGCGAGGAGGCGGTGGCAACAAGGGCTCAACCCTCGGACACTACCTCCTCTCCCCCCCTCCCCCTTTTATTTTTTAATATTATTATTTATTTTTATAATTTAATTTACTTAATTTTTCTTTTAATTATTTAACACGTCAAAAAAAAAAACTACGACATTTTTGCTTTTGTTTAGTCACGTCAACGTGTAAAACGACGTCGTTTTGCACTTATCTTGTCGGAAAATTGCCACGTCAATATTTTGGTTGTATTGGCACTTAAGTAATCCATTTTGTTCTGATTTTGGCACTTAAGTGTCACTTTTCTAACTTTTGGCACTTAAGTGTCCTTTTGTGCCAAGTTTTGACACTCCAAGTGTCTGATACTCATCAAGCATGCAATATCAACTCAATTATAATGAACCCCACAAGGTCAGGTGCATGTTTCATGGTTCAAGAAGAAATCGATGATCTAGAGTTCAAATTCCTATCTTATTGCCAAATTAACGGCCTTTATGAGCTGCACAAGTCTGATATCATATAAAATTTCGTAGAACTACTATCAACTCATTCAAAAACTATTTTTAAGCTTGTAGATTAACACTTACTGTTATCCTTAGGTAAAAGGTCGACTGATTCGGGGCCGCGTACTTTTAACAAGGCCTTCCATGAAAAAATTGACATGCCAAGGGGGTTGGAGATTGGGATTTTGAGGATATAGTTTGTTGATTTTATATTTACGTGCCAAAAGTCGAGTGGAGCGTCCATCTGTCTCATCTAACTATCTAACACAAAGACTTGTAAAGAAAATCTACAGCGTAAAAAGATTGCTCATGACTTACCAAATTGTGACCTCTCCAAAAATTGAAAATCCCGTGAATTTCGAGCCTTCAGGCAGTTTTTTTTCTCGGTTGTTGTCTTTGAGCTGCTGAGAAATCTAGACCAGGTTGAGTAGCTCATTAGACCAAGAACACAATTACACTCCATAAACTACCATTATTACGGGAAAGAATTTTGGAACACATTGCTAAAGATAGGGCAATTGAAAAAGAGAATGGATTAGATGACAGTCTTTAATCTATTGTGAGAATGATAGTTTCTTTTGAACTATAAAAATCAAATAACAAATTATCATAATTTTTCGTGGCGTCCACTCTTTCAAAAATTTATGGCTCACAACAAGTTGTTGTTTTCACAGTAGTCCAAAGACCATTATTAGGGGTGAGCATGGTCCATGTGGGTGGTTCTCGCCTTGAAAATAAGAATTGCCCATTAAGGACTGATTTTGAAAAATTGGAACCGAAGCTCGCCTGTTAGTTTCATGGATCCATCCGGGAACCGGACCTCTAGTCTAATCCGATTCCCAGTTGAGTCCATAGAATTGGTCCACAATCCCGACAAAGCTTATTTGGCATTATATTCGAGTTAAATTGCGAGCTATTGAATTTGATTAATGATTGAAAACTATAGAGCAAAATGGATAGACAATGCTATTGGGAAATGTGACTTCAAATCAATAGAGCGATTAAGTCGAATTTTGAAGCATAATATCAATTTTTTTTTTTAAGAATTTATTTGCTTCACAATGTTACTAATGGTCATTAGCAAATATTCTCTAGGATACAATAAAGTCTCAAATGAGAATACTAGATAGCAATTCTAGTATATCTCTAGAGTCTCTTTAGGAAATAATTGAAAATATGACAATAGTTTTTGGAAAGAGGACTCGAAAATGATTTTATACTCGTTCATCCGAAATCTGACATATATATATATATATATATATATATATATATAAATTGGTCTTAAAGAACATAAGCAACTATTTGCAAAAATTGCAAAGTAAACAAAGGTATCCCTTCAAAAGAATTTGCAAAATGAACAAATGCAGGAAAGGTTGCAAATTAAACAAGTATACTTTGCAAAGGTTGTCTTAAAAGACATAAAAAATTCGGAATAATAAAAATAATAAAAAATAATAATTTTTAATAAATAAAATTCTGAATTTTCATAATTTCCAAAAATACTTAATAAAAAAATGAATTAATAAAGGCTAATAAGATAACTGTATAAAATAAAATAAAAATAAACGGTTTAGTGCTAATTAAAATGCAGAAGTGCAAGCGTGCAAATTGCTAAGTGCGCCTAATAATTGCACAATTATTTGTGCACTCGCACATGGGTATTGTGGGGTCTAGCTCATACCCAGTTATTATTATTATTATTTTTAATATACTAGAGAAGACTCACATTTATTAATTGACTAATCTCTTCCCAACTTTCTTATGTAAGACAAGGAAAAACACACATTGTTTTTTATACAAACAAACTTCCAACAAATACTCTTTAGTTAAAAACTTAATCTTTTCGAAGATCATGGTATGGTCCTCTTAAGGTTTCCCAACACCGAAAACATGTGGAGAATTATACTCCGAGTTAAAAGTCCTAATCTCTATAGAAATAAAAAAAATTGATCGCTTGATTCATATTTATTTTCAATGTCAACATAATTTAATCATGGGAATGGCTAAGGAGAGACATAATTATACTTTTTAAAAAAGCCATCGGCTCTTATGGACATCTCTAATTGGTTCCCTCCTTCCTCTATGTTTGTTTATTTCATTTTGGTTGAGAAAGCAAGTAAATGGATTATTGATTTGAAAAAAAGAAGAAGTAGGGGGTTAATCCTAGGGGTGTGCATGGTCCGGGCGGGCGGTTCCCGACCTAGAACCGGGAACCGCCCGCTAAGGACCGGTTCCGAAAAATCGGAACCGGGATCCACCCGTTTGTTGCATGGATCCACCCGGGAACCGGACCGCCGGTCTGGTCCGGTTCCCGGGTGGATCCATGGAACCGATTTTGACGCCAAAAATTCTGGTTTTCAACAGCGGACAGCAGAGGCGGAGGAGCAGCGGTTGTGGCGAGTGGTGACCGGCGCGAGGGGGCGGACAGTGGCGAAGGAGGAGCAGCGGCGGCGTGGATGCTTGGGGAGGAATCGAAGACGAAGACAAGAGCCCGAGGAAGAAACGGAGAGAGAATCAAAACGAGGAAGAAATCGGAAGAGATGAGATGCGAATTAGGGCTTCGTACCTTGTTGAGTGACGGAAAAGGGGCTCGGTCGAGAGTTCATGCAGAGGCGGAGGAGCAGCGGTTGTGGTGGGAGGAGACTGGCGCGAGGGGTCGGACAGCAACGGCGGAGGAGCAGCGGTTGTGGCGAGTGGCGACCGGCGCGAGGGCGGACAGTGGCGGAGGAGGAGCAGCGGCGGCAGCGTGGATACTCGGGGAGGAATCGAAGACGAAGAGAAGAAACGAGAGAAATCGAAGATTGAGGAAGAAACAGAGAGAATCGAAGATTGAGGAAGAAACAGAGAGAATCGAAGGTGAGGAAGAAACAGAGAGAGAAGAGACGCGAATTAGGGCTTCGCGAATTAGGGCTTCGCGACTTTTGTTTAGTATTTTTTTTTTTAAATTATAAATAGGTACCGGTCCGGTCCGGTCCGGGTGAGCGGGCGGGTGGATCCGCCCACGGAACCGGGAACCGGACCGGTTCCCTCGAGAACAGCCAGTTCCAGGTGGTTCCGGTCCGGTTTCGGGCGGTTCGGGCGGTTCCCGGGTATTTTGCACACCCCTAGTTAATCCTATTACATATCCAAGAGAAAAAATTAGTCAATAATATATAATAACTATAAATATACATATATGTACATCTATATTTAGTCAAAAAACTATAAAATAATTAAGTAATTGAAATGGAATTTCTCTTTATATATATATCAATCTGGTTCGGTGGGTAGGCGGACGGTTCCACGCCTAAAACCAAGAATTAGACCGGTACTCACTGGTTCCACTAAATTAGAATCGGGAACCAAATCGGCCCCGTGGAAACTGCTGGTTCCGATCCAGTCTGATCTAGTTTTGAGTGGTCTAGGTGGCTCCTAAATCCTTTGCACACCATTAGTTGCTTACTAGAAAATTGAAGCCATACAATCGATATCAGTCGTTGAATTTTGAGGGTCCCTCTAGGGTCCATATGATTTAACGAAACATGGGTTTGAAATACACCCGGATAATTGAAGAATCTTCTAATAAATAGATGGATATCCACGGAACATAAGGCACAAGACAAGGAAACCACTTGCCAAAGCCCAAATTAAAAATAAAAAACAAGCCCAAATTATAAGAAAATTGTTGTGAGTGTGAACCATGTCCTAGTAAAAGGATTCTCCTAACCCTTCCTGTTGATGGAGAGTATGAACCATGCGAAAAGTTAAAGACAATTTATTTATGCATAACTGCATATGACTATTGTTTTATTCTTGCATATGACTAATATTGTTATCTTTAAATATCTATACTTATAGACTCTTTATTAACTTTTAGGAACTCAATTTCCACACACAGTCCCCTTGATATGAATGTCCTTCCGTGAGATCCAACTATTTGCGATCAGCAACCATGCTGGACTTAAGGATGCGATGGGAGTAACCATGGGGATGAGCCACGGCTCGACCAGTGAAGGCCTGGGTCTTGGTGGTGTCAGCGATCGGAGTGTGGCCACCTGAATCTCCCGGAGGTGGGACTGGACCCTTTTGCATGACTTGGTGAACGAAAACAGTTGCCTTATCATTTGCCCAGCCTCCCTCATTGCCCTTATTTAGAATCCTGCATGCCTTGTTTGGTGCCACTATTGTTCCACCAAAAATAGCAACAAAACCACACCCACCGCTGCTTTTGTGGCTGGGAATAGGAACTTCTTCATGTTTTTCACTTGGTGTCTGTTTTTCTCTTCTTTGTTTTGTTTTGGTAAATTTGTGTAGTACAACAAAAGGTACAATGTGGGATGTCTTGTCTTGGGAGATATGTTGATCCTATTTATATTCATCGATAAGCTTATACTTTGTGTGCATTTCTTTTCTTTTGATCGAACCGCTGGACATGGGTTTTTGATTTTTGACTGCTACAGCAAGAGACTAAAGTTGAGTTTTGACTTCATTGGATAAATAGGGAAAGAAGAACAAGCATTAATCAAATACTAATTGAGAGGCAATTCTAAAGATACTAAGACTCATGCACTAGATGTATTTACTAAATGATGTGACAATTAGTAAGTGGTTACATAAGTTAGAAGGCCCATCAAAACAGTAAATAAAAATTTCTCAAATGTATTTGTTTAGCTGAATTAACGATTTGGAAAATCTTACAAAAATCAAATAACGAAGAATATTTTTATCATCAACAATTTTTTTTTTTTTGGGGTATAGAAAATTATGAATCATCACTAAAAAAATGTATTTCAAAATCACATTGATTATTCTAGTTTGAATCGGTCGTTGAAGAATAATGTCTCGAGTCTTGTCCTTGACATACTCTTTCAATGTCTGATGTCCGCAGCGCCCCGTAATATTAGTCATTCCGGGCGTTATTGTTTACATACAACAACTTTTGATATGTCTTTTCTTATTTGGCAATTTTTAGTAAATGTCCAATTAATTTTTGAGTTTTATTTTTTTCATAGTCGATGGAAGTGATACTTTCCATAAAGTGCTAGTAGTTAGGACATCAACATGCATATAATCTTTTGCCAAGAGAAATAATTTATTCATTCTATACATAAGTTATCACTACGTAGACATGTCAAAAGTCTAACACCATACACGGAAATAGCAATTTTCATAGATGTTGGACTAAATTTAGATTCGTTAATCTCTCTCTGACTAGTTTTTCAATCCACAAATTCGTAGTGGATGATATGAAATTTGGTTCTCTGGTTATTGCTTTTAAACCCCTGTAGCTAGGTTACTTGGAATGTGGATCACTCCCAGTCCGACTTTATTCAATCGGTCTCATCCTGTCTTCCCTTTGAAATTTATAAAACTTACTTCTAATCTGACCATTTTGGATCACGGCAAAGTGTGCAACACGCATATTTGCTTGATGATCAAAGCAAAATCTGAATCTAGACTTGACTTATATATCTCCCAATTCCAGAGCTTTACGTTAACGCTGATAACTGGTGGAAAATAACGAAGACAATAATGAAAAATTTGATATGTTTTGTAAGTTAAAACTGTTGAAAAGCATAAGAGTCGCTCCATGGGATGGTTTCACCACAAGTTCTTGTTGGCCATGACATTATTCAAGTACAATCTCTTTTCGGTCAATTAAGCGCACCTAAGTAAGTAAATCCTAAACCAATATAACATCCATCTAATAATTTCATGGATCATATAATACTCGAGTTTAAGCCTAAGTGGGTGGCGCGGCCCAAATATGTTTTGTTTGTACTTGATAGCACGAGGATTCAAACATATATGGTGCACCTTTTCCATATACACAAGTTCTCTCCTTTACCTTTAAGTTAGGGGAAAAGTGCCAAAAAAGTCCTAAACCTTTTGCCTTTGTGCCAATTTAGTCCTAAACCTTTTTTCGGTGCCAATTCAGTCCTAAACCTTTTTAAGTTGTGCCAATTCAGTCATTTCCGGCAATTTTGACCGGATTTTGCTGACTGGACGCCGGCCGGCTGACGTGGCATGATCGACGCTGACGTGGACAACTTTTAATAATTTTTTAATATTTTTAATATTTTTAAATACTTTTAAATACTTTTAATATTATTTTTATTATTTTTATTATTTTCTTTTTCCTCCGGCTAGTCGCCGAGGTCCGGCCGATCGCCGGCGAGGGCGAGGTTGAGTCTCGCCGGCGAGGGAGTCTCGCCGGCGGGCGAGCCGACCTCGCCGGATCTGGCGAGGTCGAGTCTCGTCGGCCATGGGCGAGGGCCGGCGAGGGCGAGCTTCGCCCATGGCCGCCTTGCCGAGATCAAGCCATGGGCGAGGCTCGACCTCGCCGGATTTGGCGAGGTCAAGCCTCGCCGGCCCTCGCCGGCCATGGGCGAGCTCGCCTCGCCCGGCCGGCGAGGCGTGAGCCTCGCCCATGGCCTAATTTGACGAGGGCGGCCATGGGCGAGGCTCGCCCTCTCTGGATTTGGTGAGGTCGAGCCTCACCGGCCCTTGCCACCATGGGCGAGGCTCACCCTCGCCGGATCTCGGCGAGGTCGAGCCTTGCCGGCCCTCGCCCGACCTCGCGAGATCGGGCCATGGGCGAGGCTCACCCTCGTCGGATCTCGGCGAGGTCGAAGTCTCGCCGGCCCTCGCCCATGGCCTAATCTCGGCGAGGTCGAGCGAGGGCTTGGCGAGGCTCGACCTCGCCGGGATCGGCGAGGCGAGCCTCGACCATCGCCCATGGCCGGATCCGGCAAGGCGGCCATGGGCGAGGCTCGCCCTCGCCCGATTTGGCGAGGTCGAGCCTTGCCGGCCCTCGCCCTCACCGGCGATCGCCTCGGCCGGTCGCCGGACCCCGGCGATCGGCTAGAGGAAAAAGACAAAAAAAAAAAAATATTTACAAAAATATTTTTTAAAAATATTTAAAAAATATTTTTAAAAATATTAAAATATTATTAAAAATTGTCCACGTCGCGCCAATCAGGCCACGTCAGCCGGCCGGTGTCCAGTCAGCAAAATCCGGTCAAAATTGCCGGAAATGACTAAATTTGCACAACTTAAAAAGGTTTAGGACTGAATTGGCACTGAAAAATGGTTTAGGACTAAATTGGAACAAAGGCAAAAGGTTTAGGACTTTTTTGGCACTTTTCCCTTTAAGTTAGAGAAAGGAATCGTATGGTTGACAGATCATGTGGCTATTAGTCATGTGTGGGCTTTATAGTGAGACCAACATGATTAAAGGTCAGAAGAAGGTCTTAGTCTATATGATTTTATCAACCGTGCAATATCAGCTCAATAATAGTGAACATGGTTCAAGAAGAAACCGATGATCTAAAGTTCAGAGTGTATCTTAATGACAAATTGAAGGCCTTTATGAGCTACATGATTTGACACCATATAAAATTTTGTGGAACTACTATCAACTCATTCAAAAGCTAGTTTTAAGTTTTTAGATTAACACTTACCGTTATTATTAGGTAAAAAGTCAAATGATTTGGGACCACGCATTTTTAACAAGGCCTTTGATTCAAAAATTGACATGGCAAGGGGTTGGAGATTCAGATTTTGAGGATATATAGTCCGTTGATTATATATCTTTATGCCAAAAATCGAGTGGATCGTCCATCTATCATGATCTATTGCTAATATCTAACACAAATACTTGTAAACAAAACCGACTGTGTAAGAAGACTACTGATGGATTACCAAATTGCGACTCTTAAACTACCATTATTTCAGGAAAGAATTTCGGAACACATATTGCTGGAGATAGGGCAATCAGAAAATCAAAAACAACTGCCCAATCGATATCAGTCATTGGATGCCGGGACCCCTCTAGGGGCCCATATGATTAAACGATTTATATTTATTGAGTTTATAAACACCCATATAATTTAAGAATTTTCTAGTAGATATATGAAAATCCACGGAACACAAGGCACAAGTCAAGGAAACCACTTGCCCCCAAAAACAAGCCTTCTACTTTGCGGGCAACATCTAGGAAGAGACGTTTCTCTCTATCTCTGGTCAGAGGGAATTGTCTTTTGATCAGTGAATTACCAACGCGAACTTCACCTACAGAAATATTTAGTTGAGTTTAGTTTGGATGGTGTTCATCAAGTTAGGGAATATTATCCAAAAAGTCCTATACCAATTGCAATTGTATAGATTCGGTCATAAATTTATTTTTTTGGCCAATTGAATCTTAAACCTTTTGTAATTATACCAAATCAGTCCATCCGACCAAATTTGGCTGACCAACGTTGATGTGGCATAGCAAGTTCTGATATGGCATGGTCGGCTTTGACATTGACAATTTTTAATAATATTTTAATATATTTTCAAAAATTTTAATTATTTTTTTTCTTCTTCCTTTTTTTTTTTTTCTCTTTATTTTTTCCCTCTTCCTCCCTTTTGCCAGTCACTAGATCAAGGCAACCGGCTAGAGATAAGGGTTAGTTGTTGGGCTGAGGTGACCTCGCTGGCCAATGAAGAGGCTCGCTTCGTTGTTGTTGGCGAGGCAAGCCGTCGTCGAATCTTACGAGGCTTGACATCACCGTTGGTGGGCAAGCTCGAAATCACCTAGCCACTGGCAAGGCGAGCTTGCCTTTGCTCGACAATGACAAGGTCAAGCCTCACCAATGGCTGCACAAGCTCAACTTCGTCTGCCCTTGGGGATGCTTGCCTTTGCCCAACGACGATGAGGTTGAGCTTGCCCACCCACTAGTGAAAGTGGCCCTGGCCTCGCCAATTGCAGGCGAGGCCACCTTTACCCAAGCTAGTAAGGGCATGTTTGGTAATCGGCCAAACAGTGTTTATTTATATTTTTTTGTTCCCGAAAGTAGTTTTGGAATATAATCACGTTTGGTAAAATTTTTGTTCCCGGGAACAGATTTAGAGTATAATTAAAAATTAAAAAAAAATTGGTTATTTGTTCTCGAGAACAATTCTAGAATCAAGTCTACCTATTTATTTTTTCTTTTTCTCCTCTTTCTTCTTGTTCTTCTTTCCTCTCTTTGTTCTTCAAGTGCTATTGCTACCGCCATTGCCATCTGTCGTCGTCGTATCCCCCCGTTAAATGTTGCCATCTACCGCCCATTGTTGCTGGTTGCTAGCGAGCTCACCGGAGGCCCGCCCAATAGCCGGCGAGCCTCGGCCCAGCCATGGCTTGGCGAGGCTTGACCTCGCCCAGCCGTTGGCAGGGCTTGACCTCGCCAGATCTGGGCGAGGCCGCTCGCCCAACTGCTGGTGAGGCTCGGCTGACGAGGTACGGCCTCGCCGAGGGTCGGTGATGCTCCAGTGAGGTCGCCGGCCCTTGTCCGACCGGGTTGCTTTGGTCATCCCAAGGCTAGCGACCGGCCACCTTGAAGAAGAAGAAGAAGGGGAGAAAGAAAGGAAAAAAAAAAAAAAAAAAGGAAAGAAAATAAAATTATTTTAAAAATAAAAAAATTGATTTGAAGTAGGAATTTACATTTTGCTATATATAGAATACATATTTGATTTTTTATTTGAATTTATTATTTAGTATTTATATTTATAGTTTATACTATAGTTTATTATTTACTATTTAATAAAAATTTGATTAGTTAATATTTTTATTACTTTGTATAAATATAATTAATCAATAAAATTTCTATGATTTGATAAAATTTTAGATTGGAATAGAATTCTAAATTCGAATTCTTTTGAAATTGATCATATAATAAAATATAATATGATTTCTTCACTCATAAGAAGATAATTATAGTGGTAAGTGGTCCATGAGAATTCAATATCAAATTTACACTAATCTAAAAAGGTAATTGAAAAAGAATTGGAATATAAATTTTATATTGTTACCAAACGCATTTCTGTTTTTTTTTTTCTAATCCAGAATTAGAAATTTTGTACGGATACCAAATGCGTTCTTTTGCTCAGAAATTGTTCCCGGGAACAAAATGGTTACCAAACGTGCCCTAAGGCTATGGTGAGGCTAGCCTCATTCAAATCCAAGCAGAGTCGTCTCTCCTATGGATCCTAGGCCTTGCCCATATTTGGGCGAGGTAGGGTGAGGGTTGCGATGCTCACTAACAAGGGCTTCACGGAAAGCAAAAGAAGGAAGAAGAGAAAAAGAAAAGGGAAAATAAAAATATTATTAAGAATTATCTATGTTAGCATCAATTGGCCAAAATTAGCTAGATGAACTTAATTGGCATACTTGCACAAGGTTTAGAATTAAATTAATGAAAAAAAATATTATGATTAAATTGGCATGATTATAAAAAATTGAAGACTTTTTTCAGTAATTTTCCCCATGAACTTATAAGTCTGGACAAACCCCACCGGAAGCCTCAGCATATGGAAGCGCGCCATGGCTGGGCAAGGCTAGCGGCACACTCTCTACCTCTTGTCTTTTTACCCTTGTTAACTTGCTTTTACAAGCTTATGTCAAATTCATTATTTTCATAAATAATGAAGTTCACGTAATCATTTTCAAAATAGGAAAATTGTCATGACATTTAAGTCTCATCGTGTTAGATGGCTGTTAATAGGAGGGCTTAATTGTATAAATAAAATAGTTTGAGGATTATACAAAAAGAAAATACAGAAGGTCAAATCCCGCGAATGATATGAGACGGTGGACCAATATTCTGGGTTTGAATTTATCATTGACGCACTATTTATATGGCGTTGGTGGAAGAGAATGTTTCCGGGAATGTGATACAGACACGGTTTTGAACTCCGTGTCCCCACACTGCCCACTTAGAAACGGACAGAGGATATTCATGTCTGGTTTTATTCAACAGATCTCATCCTCTTTGTCTTACTTTGACTTTACAAAAATTACTTCTCATTTGACCACCGTCGATCGTGACAAATTTTGTTCAACACGCAAAATTTCCCAATTCAAGTTTTACGTAAATGATGATGAAAATAGCGAGAAGGAATTCTATCTGGGGTCTTAACTTGTTCTTGGAAAACAAGTAATGATATGAAAGTAAAGGCATTGAAGGGTTCTTAACTTTAAAGCCGTCGAAAAAAATTAAGAATCACTCCACAGGATGCTCGTGCATGGTAAGTCCTTGTTTGATCAAGAGACAAATTGGACATGTTGTTTGCCCGGTCTAATTAGAAGATACAGGTGATTATAGAGGTCAAATTGCTATACTTATTGCAAAGGACTCTATGATCTACGCTGCATAGCTTCGATATGAGGTTAGGAAATTGTCGGACTATCATTAATTAATCTAAAATTTGATGTGAGGTTAGGATTTTGCAGCAGTCAGTTTAATATATTTAAAAATGTTAAACTAAACTTTCATATAATAGTTTAAGTTTATAGAATAAGTCAGTAGTGGTCTTATAAAATTTTGTATGTTATCAATGTAGAAAGGTTCTAATTTTTTTTTTTTAATTTATAAGCTCAACTTGTCTTCACTATTATAGATATCCATGGTCTAATTTTATGCCTAAGTTCAATCTATGTGCGAAGGGTATGTAGTATACTTTCTTAAGCACATTTGCCAAAGGGATAATATTGACTCCGATACCATGTTAGGAAGTCTAACTGCAAAGCTTAAACTAATAGGTGAGGGGGACCATGTGAATAGAAAGAGCATTATGATCCGTGTCAAGTGATATGGGACAATACTATAACATTTCTATTTACAAGATTAAAGACTAATGTAATTATTCTTCTAAAGATGTCTTCTTTATGGTTTTACTTTTATATATAATCAATGTAACTAATATTTCTATCTCGCGAAGGAAATTACTATCATACATGATGACTGGTGTACGAAATAAAGAGTTTTTCCTGATTTTTAAGAAAGCCATATTTTACATTCCTATTAAATTCTACGCTAGATTAATTAACTCCCTTTGGAACGGTGGGTTTTTCTTTAGCATGGAATTGGCTCCATTGTCATTAAATACAACAAATCTGCCGCATTGATAATTAGACAATTGATCGTCGACCGACAACTTAATTGCGAAGACATTTATAAGACTTGGAGTACTAAATCAAACAAATTGAGCATGTTCTCACCAAGCTAATTGCATATCGTACACAATAGATGGTAATCAACCATCCGAAGGTTAAAGACAAGTTATTCATGCATGTGACTATATTATTAGTACTAACACATATGTTGCCCTGCAAATCAAGAGTCCTTCAATAAGCTCCAACTATTTGCGATCGGTGGCGACACTGGACTTAGGAATGCGATCAGAATAACCATGCGGAGGAGCCACAGCATGACCGGCGAAGGCCCGAGTGTTGGTGGTGTCAACGCCTGGAGTGTAGCCTGGAGTTCCGAGAGGTCGGACTGGACCCTTTTGCAGGACTTGGAGAACAGGAACACTTGGCTTATCATCAGCGCAACCTTCCTCTTTGCCCTTAATCAGAACCCTATATGCCTCGTTTGGTTGCACCATTGTTCCCACCAAAAATAGCAAAATTGCCGCACCAACTACTACTTTTGAAATTAGCAACTTCTTCATATTTTTTGCTTGTTTTGGTACGGTTTTGTGTCTAACAACGACAGAGCGTACAATGAAGGATGCCTTTTCTTGGGAGATGCATGGATCCTTTTTATATACATCGATAAGCTTATAGTTTGTGTGTTTCTTCGATTCTTCCGATCAGATTCTTGGACACGGGTTTTTGATTTTTGACTGCCGCAGCAAGAGACTAGATTTGGGTTGACTTCACTGGTTAAAGAGAGGAAGAAGAAAAGGCACAAATCAATAAGAATTTGCAGAGCAATGTTGAAATACTAAGGCTCGTACAATTAAAAAAATCCAATTTAAGCAGTAATTACGTGGTAAAGAGTAAGCAGCCATTTAAGTTAGTAAGCCAATTTAATCACCAACTAAAAATCCATCACATGTGCATTTGTTTTGTCGAAAAAATTAACGACTTAAAAAATAATTTTCGTAAAATAATTACTTATATCACTTATAAAAATGAATATATGAAATATATATTCATCAACGAAAGTATTTAAGCATGGAAGCTAATAGATTATTAAAATATTTTTCTTTGGGAAATTTTTCTAATTATTCCGTTTTGAATCGGTCATCAAAGAAAAATGTCTCGTGTCTCGTCCTTGTTGTAGTCTTTCGTTGTGTTATGTCCCCAGGGTCCTAGAAAATTATTCATTGCGGTCATAATTGTTTACAAAAGACAATGTTTGTTATGTCTTTTTTTCTTTATTGACAACTTTTACCGATAAATTTTCGGGTTTTACTATTGCAAAGTTGACAGAAATGATAATTTCCATGAAGTGCTAATAGTTTTTTTTTTTTTTTTTTGATAACCAGGGAACCCCCGTACAGCCGGTACGAAGTGCTAATAGTTAGGACATCAACATGTATATAATTTTTGGACTCTGAGGGAATTGGAATTCATTTCATACACAAGCTATCGCTACATGTACATGTCAAAAGTCTAACACCATTTGTGTAAATCAACAAGATGTAAATTCATTTATCTGTCTATGACCAAGTCTCCAGTCCACAAATTTCACGGCAGACGATTCAAGATTTGATTTTCCGGTCACTGTTTTTAAAACCCTCGAATTCCATTGCTAGGTTACCTGGAATGCGGATCACTTTTGATACGTGCAGCTAAGACAGGAATGAGTAGGATGTTAGCGGTCAAAAGTGCGATACCATAGAGGTGAACTTCTTTTACTAATGTAGTCATAATAAGACATGATTTTATATTTTCTTGTATGGAGGTTTAATCTCGTGTTGACGCTGTTATATATCACGTTAGAGCAAGAGAAGGTTTCAACTCTAACAGAAGTAATCAAGATTTAAGACCGGCTTTACCGCGCTTATGTCTTCTTTGAACCAGCCAAACAACGTTTGCGTTTTGGTATTTGTTGACCCACAAGTTTTCCTGGTCCAGCTTTATTCAAACGATCTCATCCTCCTATAACCTTTGATTACTAAATTTTCTTCTTATCTGACCTAAAGTGTTCAATACGCACATTTGTGAGATGACCAAAGTAAAATCTGAATTGGGACTTGACTTTACAAATTTCCCTATTCCAAGTGTTCATGGGAAGCAGAAAGAAGACGAAAGTAGAGTATTTAATCTATTATTTCAAGTCACAACCGCTGAAAAAATAAAAATCACTCCATCGGGCAGTTTCAAGGGAAGTTCTTGCTGCTCATGGCGTAATTGCCAAGTGCAATCTCTTTTGCAGGAATAACACCCGTCTAAGTAGTGAAACCCTAAATCAATAAAACACCAAATAAATAACCTCACGAATCATATAACATGCAAGTTCAAGTCAAGACAAATTGCGCAGCCCGAATATGAAATTATTTGCATTTCGATGGTGAGAGGAATGGAATCGGTATTGTGCATCTAATCCTTATAGACAAGTCAATAGATCATGTGGACCAATCCCCCATCTGTACCATTGTTCCTATGCGCTCCTCAGCGAGACCAACATGATTAAAGGTTAGATGATTTTAATATACCTGATTTATAAGCCACACCACATCGGCCCGGTAATAAATGAGCCCATAAGTTTAAGCACATGTCTTATGGTTCAAGAAGAAACCGATGTTTTGGGGTTCAAATTACTATTTATCGCAAATAAAAAAATCTTTATGAACTATACAATTCTGATACCATATATAATTTTGTGATACTATTATCACTTATTTAATAGTTAGGTTTAAGTTTTTAGATTAACAAGTAGATTTATATTTATGTGTACAGTTAAAACGTTTGGGATCTTTAATAAGGCCTTCTATTAAAAAACGGACATGTCTCTTGACAGTTAGTAAGGGTGTTGGAGATTCGGATTTTGAGGATATAGTTAGGCTAGGTTATTTGATTATATATTTGTGTGCCAAAAATTGAGTGGAGAGCCTATCTATCATCACCGGGTGATACTGTATCACTGTGCATTGGCCGTTTTTTTCATTGACTAACACAAACGTATTAACGAAAAAGAGGGTTTTTGTGAATAATAGATGTTCACTTAATTTTCATCCCTTTTCCTTTTAAGCCTTTTTTTGGGTCGAATCCTTTTAAGCCCTTGAACAAGTGGTTTTTTCAACAACAAAAAAGGAGTTTATATTCAAAGAGTTTATGGAGAGATACTAAGTATTTTATATACAAAAGAAGGTTCCTGTGCATTGATAATATTAACTTAATTACTCGTCCCTTTTTCCTAGTAAGCCCTTAAACAAGTGGTTTTCTTGAAAAAAGAAATTGATGTTGAGCGATCTTTTTGAGAGACGTTAATTATTAATAACACAAAATGCCGATGGTTTGATAAATCCAAGAATGAGTGGCATTAATAAATAGAATGAAGAACGAGCCCTTCATACATGCATATGTTAACCATGGGATTCGCCCCAGTGGCCAGCCTTCCAACATGGAAGGGGGAGGTAAGGGGTTCAAATCCCCATCTTTTCCGGAGGGATGGGGTCGGGACGCGTAAGTTTCAAGAGTGGGTTTCGACTCCCATGCCCTGCAAGAGGCAGGGCAAAAGTCTGAGAGTGAGTGTAGAGTAGGAATAGAGTAGGACTGACAAAAAAAAAATACATGCATATGTTACATGAAAAAAGAAACAACGGTGATTTATGTGTTTTTGGAAGAAAATTAATAATAAAAGTGACCGCAATGTAGTAAGTGGCTATTGACAAAATTGGCTACCAAAATAGCTTTTTTGTGAAGATTAGTCAATAAAAAGTGGGGACCTTTGCCATGGTCGAAAGGGGAAAATACTTAATGAAATAAATCAAATTCGCACCCTAAAGTATTAATTATAAAATTTGATATTTGAAAACACTTCTCATATCTTTTAAGTGTTTTGCTTTTTCTACCACTTCTTCACACGACAATAACATAAATTCACAAGCAGAAGTACAGCCCAAGTGCCATAACTTGGCACCGAGGGACACTTAAGTGCCATAACTTCAAAATGGTACACTTGAGTGCCCGTTTGAAGTTAAATGGGATACTTAAGTGCCACTCCGGCGAAAATTCCAGTCAAATGGCTGACGTGGCAACTTTACGCGAGTTTGGTCCAAAACGGCGTCGTTTTGCATGCTAACGTGGCGGAGAAAATGCAAAAACGACGCCGTTTCGCGTCGACGTGTAAATAATAATATAAAAATTAATTAAATTAAATTTAAACTTAATTTAATTTAAAATATTCAAAAAATTTAAAAAAATTAAGAAAAATTTAAAAATTTAAAAAAATTAAGCAAATTAAAAAAATTAAAAGGGGGGAGATCAACGGGCGGGCCGAGGGCTGAGTCCTCGCCGCCGCCGCCTCCCCGCCATAGCCGGGAAGGGCTGGCGACGGAGGGGAGAGGGTCGGCGGGGTCGCGGCCCCGTGGCCGACCCGACGGCGAGGGCGTGACCCTCGCCCCGGATCTGGGCGAGGGCTCGCCGGCCGACCCTCCCACTCCGTCACCGGCCCTTCCCGGCGGCGAGGGCTGCGAGCCCTCGCCGGATTTGGGCGAGGTCGCGGCCCGCGCCCGGATCTAGGGCGAGGGTCGCGGTCCTCGCCCGGATTCGGCGAGGGCTCGCGGGCCCTCGCCGCCTCCCCACCGCCACCGGGAAGGGCCGGGAACGAGTGGGGAGGGTCGGCCGGGTCGCCGGGCCACGGCCGGGGTCGGCGAGGCTGGCCGACCCTCCCCCTCCGTCGCCGGCCCTTCCCGGCGACGGCGGGGAGGCGATGAGGCTCGGCCCTCGGCGCCCGTTCGACCTCCCCCCCTTTTTTAAATTTTCTTAATTTTTTAAAATTTTTAAAATTTTCTTTATTTTTTAAAATTTTAAAATTTTTCTTTTTTTAATTTTTTTGAATATTTTAAATAAAATTAATGTTAAATCTAATTTAATTAATTTTTATATTATTATTTACACGTTAGACACGAAACGACGTCGTTTTTGCATTTTCTTCGCCACATCAACGTGCAAAACGATGCCGTTTTGGACCAAACTCACCGGAAAATTGCCACATCAGCCATTTGGCCGGATTTTCGCCGAAGTGGCACTTAAGTGTCCCTCCATACCAAGTTATGGCACTCTAGGTGTCCCAACCTCTAAATTCACAACTATTGCAATGTTGCTTTGACTTTAGTCTATTTCTTTGACAGACATAACTTTTTTCATTTGACAACTGAATAAAAAAAAAAAAAATACCATGGAAACAAACTTCACTTGCAATTTACCCGGACAACAACACTTGACGGCGACAATATATATTATATTAAAACAAGAGATCACTTATTCTAAAGGTTTTTTTTTTTTTTTTTTTTTTTTTTTTTTTTTTTTTTTTTTATGGTTCTAACACTTATTCAAATGGTTATCGCTAGATCTTTTCTTATAACACTTCATAACAATATTATCATGACAATTAGGCCCAGATCTTTTCTTTCATATGACATTTTAATGACTATTCCATGCCTCTCTAAATAAGAAAAATACCTCAAGAACACAAACGTGAAATTGGGAATAGAGAATCAATGTTTTCACACTAATAAGACATTTGGGCGATGAATTTTTTATTTTATTTTTTGTGAAAGGGCGTCAATGTCGAAAAACTACTTATTGGATACTTCGCAACTTGTTGATAGAACATCACTAAATAAGAAAATTGCTAAGAAATAGAGGATTAAATCGAACAAGACAAGATTTCTCCAAATTACATGCTCTACACAATAGATGGAAATTAAGCATTGGAAATTTTCAAATATTTATTCATGCCAAATTGACTTTATTAATGGTTCCACTGAGCCTCTACATTTGCATCTATGCATTGGGCTCTAGGTTATTAATATCCACAACACATACATTCTTATTGATAAGTATCCTTTGTTGATATCCGACTATTTGCGATCAGCAATTGTTCCATTACTTGAAAATGCCACCGGATTAACCTCAGGCGAAGGGGCCATGGCTTGATCAGTGAAGTCCCTGGTGTCGGTGTTGTCGGCAATACTTCCAGGGGGGTTTGGAGTGTAGCCAGGACTTCCGGGAGGAGGCACTCTACCCTTTTGCAGGGTTTGAAGAACAATAACGCTTGGCTTATCTTTAGCCCACACTTCCTCCTTGCCCTTGATTAGAACCCTGCGTGCCTCATCCGGTTGCACTAATGTTCCCACCAGAAGCAGCAAAATCACACCAACTCTCGGGAACTTCATCATCTTATAACTATTTTCCCGGTTTTTTTTTTTTGGTCTGCTTTTTTCGGTCTTGGGACAATTTTTCACTAGCTTTAACGAAATGTACAATGAAGGATGCCCAATCTTGTGAGAGATATCTCTCGCATTTATAGGCAAACGCCAGCTTAGAGTTTCTGCGTGTTTCCTCTATTCTTCCGATTATATTGTTGGACACGGGTTTTTGAGGAAGAATAAGAATGAATTGGTCGGTCTTGGAACAGCTAAGGTCTCGTCCTTGAAGGACTCGTTTGGTGTATCATATCCACAGCATACGGGAATGATGTAATCACACACGACAATTTTGCAGATTGATCACAGACATCTGTTTTCAAGAAAATCCTTGAGAAGAGTATGTTTGGGTGCAGTGATTTTTTTTTCAACTCAAGTTTTTAAGCTTTTTATTTAGTTGACCTCGTATACTCTTTTGACCTGCTTTGAAATCTCTATATCAATGTTGACTTTTATTTGACCGTCGTGGATCATGAGCAGTGTCGGACACGTATATGATTGCACGATCAAAGTGAAATCTAAATCTAAACTTGACGTCCCAGAATGTTGATCATTCCAAGCGCAATTGTTTACATATGACAACTTTTGGTCTGTCTTTCTTTATCAGCAACTTTTAGTATATGTCCAATTAATTTTCGAGTTCTATGTTTTTGCAATCAACAAAAATGATAATTTCCACAAAGTTCTAGTAGTTAGGACATCAGCATCCATATAATTTTATACCAAGAGAAAGAATTTATTCATTCCATACATAAATTATCGCTACGTATACATGTCAAAAGTCTGACACCATTCGTGGATATAGCATTTTTCGCAGATGGTGGACTAAATTTAAATTCATCAATCTCTTTGTGACTAGTTTTTCAATCCACAAATTCGTAATGGATGATACAATATTCGATTCTCCGTTTATTGCTTTTAAACCCTTTAAAGACCGTAGCTAGGTAACGTGGAGTGTGGATAGCTCCAAATCCGGCTTTATTCAATCAGTCTCATGCTTCTTGTCTTCCCTTTGAAATTTATAGAATTTACTTCTGATCTGACCAACTTGGATCATGGCAAAGTGTCCAACACGCATATTTTGACTGATGATCAAAGTAAAATCTAAATCCATGATTGACTTATGTATCTCCCAATTCCAGAGCTTTACGTTAATGCTGATAACCGGCGGAAAATAATGAAGACAAAAATAGGATATTTGATATGTTCCGTAAGTTAAAACCGTTGAAAAGAATAAGAATCGCCCCACGGGATGGTTTCATGAGAAGTTCTTGTTGTCCATGACATTATTCAAGTACAATCTCTTTTAGGATGATTAAGCACACCAAAATAGGTAAATCCTCAACCAACAAAACATCCATCTAATAATTTCATAGACCATATAAGATGCGAGTTCAAGCCTAGGTGGGTGGTGCGGCCCAAACATGGACTGTTTACACTTGATAGCATAAGGATTCAAACATATATCGCCGACTAATCCACATACGCAAGTTCTCTCCTTAACCACTAAGCTAGAAAATTGAATTGTATGGTTGATAGACCATGTGGACCATTAGTCATGTGGACTTTCAGTGAGACCGACATTATAAAAGGTCAGAGGTTCTTAGCTTATATGATTTATCAATCATGCGATATCAGCTCAATAATAGTGAACCCCATAAGGTTAAGTACATGTTTCGTGGTTCAAGAAGAAATCGACAATCTAAAGTTTAAAGTTCTATCTTAATGACAAATTAATGGCCTTTTATGAGCTACATAACTCTAATGCCATATAGAATTTCATGGAATTAATATCAAACTCATTCAAAAGCTAGTTTTAACCTTTTAGATTAACACTTACTGTTATCCTTAGCTGAAAAGTCAAATGATTTTGGTCCATGTATTTTTAACAAGGCCTTGAGTTCAAAAATTAACATGGCAAGGGGTTGGAGATTCGGATTTTGAGGATATACGGTTTGTTAATTATATATCTATGTGCCAAAAATCTAGTGGATTGTCCATCTATCATAATTTATTTCTAACATCTAATACAAAGACTTGTAAATAAAATCTACTATGTAAAAAGACTGCTAATGAATTACCAAATTGCAACCTCCTTAAACTACCATTATTATAGGAAAGATTTTTGGAACACATTGCTGGATATAGGGTAATCAAAAAAGAAAATTGATTGGATGATAGTCTTTAAATTATTATGAAAATAATAGTCTATTTTGAACCATACAAAAATAAATAGTAAATTATTGTAAATTATTGTGGCATAATAACCCAAAAACTATTATGTTAGCAAAGTCCATTAAAAAGTTGAAGCCATACAGCCCAATCAATACCAGTCGTTGGATTTTGAGGGTCCCTTTAGGGGTACATATGATTTAATGGTTTATATTTACTAGGTTTATAGACACCTAGATAATTCAAGAATCTTCTAGTAAATAAATAGATATCCATTGAACATATGGCATAAGACAAGGATATCACTTGCCAAAGCCCAAATTACAAATAAAATAAACGCCTAAATTGTAAGAAAATTGTTGTGAGTAGAAACCACATCCAATGAAAGGATTCTCCCAGGTCCAATGGGGAGTATGAACCATTCGAAAGGTTAAAGACAATTTATTCGTACATAACTACACACAATTCTATTGTTTTATTGGTGCGCATTTGTGACATCCTGGATTTTTCACTTTTGCTTTCAATTCAATAAATCGGGCATTTCATCGACGCGTCTATAGTGTTATTCTCAGAGCTGATCACTCATGAGATAACTTGACTATCTAGGGAAACCATTAAGGATTTTAAGGCAAATAGACTTGATGATTCGATTATGAATCGGCTGCTCGACCGTGTTCATCTGTTGAGATCATTATGGCACATATATAAATCGATTAGAGATCGGAGATAGGTTGGTTCGATTGAGATGCGTGGTTAAATGTGGATGATTCCACTAAATTGCAAAATTCTCATCGATCGGCACTAGTTTGATTTTTCTGTCATTTTGGTATCCTGTGTCCATATTTGAAATCTCAAGATTTTCACGACCACTGGGAGTCGCCAATGTATCAAAGAAGTTCATTGTGGCTCAAAGAAAATCGATCATGGGTCATTTGTACTAAAAAGTTCTGAAAGCTACCCGATAGCCTAGGTCACACTAACAACGCGCTGGAGTGAAATTAACTGCAAATTTGAATCTGATTTCAGAAATTGAAGGTTCTGTCATGTCACAATAAATTCTAGGAATGTTGATTCAGTCTCAGAAGATTTTTCTGCAACCCGAGACTTTTTGGGAAAAAGTCGTCCTAGGGCCTTTTTGTCCAGAAAAAGCCAAGGATCGTTTTTTATTGCGAAATTGGGAAGCAAGTGGGATCAGTTGGTGAAGAAAAATACCAATTTGATTACCGACTCAATAATTGAATTTATAGGAGCCAAATTGAATTGATTTGAGAACCAATAAATGTCCAATTGGTGAGAAATTCAAGCAAATTCGTATGCCATCATTGCCTAGCCATTTTGGACCATTTCAAGGGTTGTCAAGAGTGCATTGGTGGCTAATTTCCAGCCAAGGAAGATGCTGGTGGTGGTGGATGGTCAAGGGGACCATGGAAGAGAAGATTTGGGCCAAGTGGACCCCTTGTTCCCTCCCTCACCAAGATCGGCGAGCAGCCCCTCTTCTCCATCTTGTGGCCTTTGAAACCCTTAGCAAGCCGGAGAAGACCAGCTGTGAAGCCCCCACCGTCACACACCAAGCCTGGTTGCCATTCGCCGTTCGCACGCCTCACCACCTACACGCGTGTTCCAATCCTGTTCCGCCACCGTCCTTGCCTCCAACAAGCTCCTGTGGTTGCCTAAGCCACCGCCAAAGCCCACTGGAGCCCTTACGGTCGCCGCATGGACTTGTGACCGACCCTTGCAGCCCTGCTGGTTCTTGTTCTGCTCAAATCAACCCGATTCAGCCTTCCATCAATCAAGAATAGAGGCCTAGTTCAGTGGGTTTCCAGCAAGGTTGTGGCCCATTTTGAGGTCGATCCCGACCTCGAAAGTTAAGCCCGCTTTGGAGAAAGTCAGTGCCCATTGCGTTCCCAACATTTTGAATTGGACGGATCATGAATCAAGTGAGTTTTACTCACTAATCCTCAATTAGTAGGTTAATTATGCTTAGGATTGGATTAGTCTAAGTAAAGATGGATTATGTGATTAGATTAGATTAGATTAGATTAGTAAATTTAATTACTTGCCATTGCATGTTAGGTGTATAGATAGTATAATTAAAGCCTAGACAAACTCTAGTATTTAACTAGAGTGGTTCAATAATTTTCGGGGCTCGCTTCGGTTTCCAATTAGGTTATAACGGGCCTAAGTTGGATTTATTGCATTTATTTATTATTTTTCGTAATTAATTAATTAATTAATTATTTTCCGGAAATTCAACCGAGATAGCTGATGATCGAAATTTCGTGCTGATTACAATGGTGCTCTCTGTTTATTTAATTGAGCACTGGATTATGGAAATTGAGTGATTAGGCGATT
Source organism: Eucalyptus grandis (assembly GCF_016545825.1). Classification (NCBI taxonomy): domain Eukaryota; kingdom Viridiplantae; phylum Streptophyta; class Magnoliopsida; order Myrtales; family Myrtaceae; genus Eucalyptus; species Eucalyptus grandis. The sequence goes on along the minus strand of NC_052622.1, from coordinate 42,691,859 downwards.
ATGTGGGGATTTATCCCAAAATTGATTAATGTCGGTATTCAATTGGAAATTGATCGTGAAAGGTTGCGAGTGGATCTAGAAAACCGCCGAAGTATGGCTTTGCCAGTTGGGCCGAGATTCGCCACCGAATTTGGAGTTGGTCGTGCCTAATAGGGCCATGATTTGCCACCTGATAGAGGTCGTGCCTAATAGGGCCGTGATTTGCCACCTGTTAAAGGTCGTGCCCATCAGGCCGTGATTCACCACCTGATAGAGGTCATGTCTAATAATGCTGTGATCTGCCACCTATTAAAGGTTGCGCCCACTAGATCATGATTACCACCTAAAGATAGGTTGTGTCCCTAAGACTGTGATTTATAATTGAGACTTGAGATGGAATAATAGAGATGATCTGGGAGTGGTCTTGATAACATGTAATCGACTGGGTCAATTGATCGATGTTTCAATCTGATTGAATTGAGTGGATGATGTACCTGTCGGTATTTACGAATTAAACTCACTTGCATGAAGGAATTGAGGCCAAGGTAAGTCCTATGATGCTTGTTTATGCTTAGGTAGCCTTTATGGCATATTGACTTCCTAATCGGGTCTTAGGGGGTAGAACTCATTGAGACGTCGTCTCACCTCGTTGTAGGATGACATTTTAGGCCTGTACATAACAGCACCTCTCGCTCCTCCCGAGCATTTTGGTATACCGAAGGAAATAACAGAAGTAGGTCAACGTGAAGGATTAGAGTATGTAATGGTGAAATCCACCGTCTGGGTCAACGTGAAGGATTAGAGTATGTAATGGTGAAATCCACTGTCTGGGTCAACGTGGGTGAACCCGAAAAGGTGTCTCATAAGTACCGGTCATGGTATCGTCACTATCATGACGGGCGAAGAGAGGGTCATGTGTCGGAATCTGATGTACCTCGGTATGTTTTGGAGGTTGTGCTTGGGAAGGGTATAGTAGATCCTGAAGGTGGATCAGTATTGGATGCCGAGGATCCCAAACTTGAAGCCGATTCTGACTCTCCAATGTACTCAGCCAAGGGCGCCAATTGGAGCGAGGAAGAAGGGGAGATCGCTGAGAACGAGGAGGTGGAGTAGGAAGAATTTAGTGATGATGAGTAGTTGTGGTTGTTAGACCCCTGCCTCCTATTTAAGAACTTGCTATGGTGTATATGTTTTTATATATACCTAGACCAACTTGTATAATATATGACATAATTTACTATGCATATATGTATATAAGCATGGTTGGTGTGGTTTGAAATTTTATGACCTCGCTTTCCTATCCTATTGTTTTATTTAACTGGGGATTTATATCTGCTTTCACATATGTATATTAAAATGAATGGGTTGGCGATGCATCCTGGGACATCGTTATTATATTAACCAAGTAAGGATGGGCACGGGTTCGGAGGATCGGGACATGACAGCATCACTATATTATTGTTATCTTCAAATCTCTATACTTACAAACTCCTTAATTTTAGGTATTCAATTTCCACGACACACACAATCCCGTTGATATGAGTGTCCTTCCGTGAGCACCAACTACTTGCGATCGGCATCCATGCTGGACTTAGGGATGCGATTGGAGTAACCATGGGGAGACACAGCTCAACCAGCGAAGGCTTGGGTGTTGGTGGTGTTGGCGACCGGAGTGTGGCCGCTTGAATCTCCGGGAGGAGGGATTGGACCCTTTTGCAGGACTTCGAGAACAAGAACACTTGCCTTATCATTTGCCCAACCTCCCACATTGCCCTTATTTAGAACCCTGCATGCCTCGTTTGGTTTCACTATTGTTCCCACCAAAAATAGCAACATAACCACACCTACCGCTACTTTTGTGGCTAGGAACTTCTTTATGTTTTTCGCTTGGTGTCTGTTTTTCTCTTCTTTGGTTTGTTTTGGTACAATTTGTGTAATACAACAAAAGGCACAATGAAAGATATCTTGTCTTGGGAGATATGTCGATTCTATCTATATTCATCGATAAGCTTACTGTTTGTGTGTGCTTCTTCGATTATTTTGCTCGAAGCGTTGGACACGGGTTGTTGATTTTTGACTGCTACAGCAAGAGACTAAATTTGGGTTTTGACTTCACTGGATAAAGAAGGAAAGAAGAACAAGCATTAATCAAATACTAATTTGAGAGGCAATGCTAGAGATACTAAGACTCATACACCAAATGATGTGACAAATAGTAAGTGATTATATAAGTTAGTAGGCCTATTTAAATATTAAATAAAAATTTGTCAGATTTGTTTAGTGGAAATTAACGATTAGGAAAATCTTACAAGAATGAAATAACAAAAATTATTTTTGTCATCAACAAAATTGTTGTGGCATAGAAGGTTATGAATTATAATTAAAAAGTGTATTTCAAAATCACAAGGATTATTCTAGTTTGACTCCATCTTCACATAATAATATCTCGGGTCATATCCTTGACGTACTCTTTCGTTGTCAGATGTCCATGGCGCCTTAAAATCTTAATCTTTCCGGGCGTAATTGTTTACATAAAACAATTGTGGTGGGTCTTTCTTTACTGGCAACTTTTATCTATGGCCAATTAATTTTCGAGTTTTATTTTTTTTTATAGTTGGGAATAATAATCTCCATAAAGTGCTAATAGTTAGGACATCAACCTGCATATAATTTTTTGCCAAGAGAAATAATTTATTCATTCCATATGTTAAATTATCGCTAAGTCTACATGTCAAAAGTCTTAACACCATTCGTGAAAATAGCAATTTTCATACATGGCGAACTAACTTCAAATTCATTAATCTATCTATGCCTTGTTTGTCAATCCACAAATTCATAGTGGATGATACTGGATGATACAAAATTTGATTCTCCGGTTATTACTTTTACACCCTTACAAAGACCATAACTAGGTTATTTGGAGTGTGGATCGCTCCCAATCCAACTTTATGTAATCGGTCTCATTCTCTGTCTTCCCTTTTAAATTTATAAAATTTACTTTTTCACTGACCATTTTTTATCTTGGCAAAGTGTCCAACACGTTGCTTGATGATCAAAGCAAAATCTGAATTTGGACTTGACTTGTATATCTCCCAATTCCAGAGCTTTACGTTAATGCTGATAACCAGTGGAAAATAACGACGAAGACTATAGAATATTTGATAAGTTCTTGTTGTTCATGACGTAATAATTCAAGTACAATCCCTAGCAACGATTAAGCACACCTAAGCAGGTAATCTTGAACCCATATAACATTCAGCTAATAATTTCATGGATCATGTAAGATGCAAATTCAAGCTCGGGTGGGTTGCACAGCCTAAACATAGATTGTTTGCACTTGATGGCATGAGGATTCAAACTCTTAACATATACCTAATCCATACACACAAGTTCTCACCATAACCATTAAGAAAAATAAATTGTATGGTGGATGAACCATGTGGACCATTACTCACGTGGGCTTTACTGTGAGATCAACCTGATTAATAATCAAATGACCTTAGTTTATGTGATTTATTGACCATGCAATATCTGCTTCATTGTAGTGAACCCCATAAGGTCAAGTACATGTTTCATGGTTCAAGAAGAAACCGATGATCCAGGGTTCAAATTCCTATCTCAATGTCAAATTGAGGGCCTTTGTGAGCTACACAAGTTTGATATCATATTAAATTTCGTGGATGTCAACTCATTCAAAAGCCATTTCTAAGCTTGTAGATTAACACTTATTGTTATCCTTAGGTAAAAAGTCGGATGATGTAGGGCCATGTATTTTTAACATGGTCTCTATTCAAAAATTGACATGGCAAGGCAGTTGGAGATTGGGATTTTGAAGATATAGTTTGTTTTTTGTTTTTGGTCAAAAGATAACTTATATTAGATTAGAAAGCAATACAAGCAGGTGCCCTAGCGTCCGAAGAGATAATATTTAGGAAAATAGATGGAGGGAAGAGAAGCCAGCTTGTAGGTGGGCCTTGATCCTGTGGGCTTTAGCGGCCCGCCAGCTGCTAGGTTTGCCGATGCCGAACATGTTGAAGCGAGAGATTAGGGCATTGCTGAAGAAGATCGCTGAGAATCGCGAAGAGATGGCGTTTCGTCCATGGCGGCCGCTGTTTCTGCCGAACTATCTCCACCAACGTTAAACAATTAGATTCGATCACACAGTGCTGAAGATGGGGTCCCTGCTGGATCAGCCGTTGAAGAGCGGATATGAGGGCATAGATCTTGGCTTGGAAAGTCGAATGGGCAGGCACAGATCTGGTAAGCACATCGGTTAGAATACCTTTACTATCTCTGTAAATACAAGCGATTGATCCTTTCTCCGATTCCATGTGAAAAGCCCCATCAATGTTACACTTTATATATCCCTCCGCAAGCGGTTTCCATCCCTGATCTAAACTGACCAATTTGTTGTTGATCTTCTGTGGCGAGGGTTGTAAAACCTTGAAGATGTTGCTTTGGGTAAGGGCATCATTGACGACTTGGAGAGGATCCAGTGGGATCTGACGAAAAATGGAATTATTTTGTTGCCGCCAGATCTCCCACAGAACATGAGCGATCACTTCAAACTCTGGAGACACTTGTGGGATGGAAGCTCTGTTGACAATCCAGGCATCGAAACAGCTAACTGAGGTAGGTGATATGTGTACTCTAATTTCTTCATGACTCCAAATGTCTTTAGTCCAAGGGCAAAAGAAGAACAGATGCTCAATCGATTCTGGAACATTATTATTGCATAGAGAACAGTAGGGATGTGGGATGATATGGCGTTGATAGAGATTTTCTTTTGTAGCAATTGCATTTTTGCAAGCTAACCAGAGAAATACCCGAAGCTTTGGAGCAGTACACAAATGCCAGATTTTCCTCCATAACAGGGTTGGGTTAGTATAAGAAGATGATGCTTGATGTATTGGGGTTTGATGTGGTAAAGAGAGATAATGATAACAACTTTTCACTGTGTAGGTGCCAGAAGGTGTTGCTGTCCAAACGAGTTGATCATGTAGGAGTGAAGGATTGAGAGGAGTATTTAGCATTGCTGCACTGACCTGCACATCAAAGAAGGCAGTAACAAGAGACGACTTCCATTCAGAGTGCTGTAAATCAATGAGATCAGCAACTAGTACAAGTTCTCCCTCCTCTGGTAAGCCTCCTATCGGACCTATTGGTAACCAATTATCTTCTCTGATGCGTATCTGTGATCCATCCCCGACTAACCAACGTAGTTTAGGAGTAATTGCTTCACGACCTTTCAATAAACTCTGCCACCCCCAAGAAGGACGATATCTTGGGGGAGCAATTTGAAAGGAGGAAGATCTAAAATATAATCCCTTAAAGAGCTGACTCCAGATAGCTTGAGGTTGCTGAAAAAGACGCCAAGCTTGCTTTCCAAGCATAGCTTTGTTGAAATTAATTAAATCTCTGAATCTCATCCCCCCTGAAAATTTTGATTGCTTTAATTCTAACCAATTTTTCCAGTGAATTCCAGTTTGACTGTTATGTTTACTCCACCAGAATGCTGATATCTTCCTTTTCTATCAATCTACAGAGAGACAGTGGAAGCTTGAAGATAGACATGGCGTACTAAGGTAAGGCCTGAATTACTGATTTCAGTAAGATTTCCTTGCCACTTTTCGATAAAAATTGTTCCTGCCAACCTGCTAACTTAGCATTTACTCTTGCCAGGATCCAGGAGAACATCTCCCTTTTTGAACGGCCCCAATCCGAGGGAATGCCTAGGTACTTACCATACTTACTGATAATAGGGACTCTGAGTTCTTGTGCTAGATTATGTTGTAAAGGAAGAGGACAATGTTTTCTAAAGAACACACCTGATTTGTTTCGATTAATGAGCTGGCTTGTAGCGAAACAGTATTGGTTTAGGAGATTGGCAAGGTTGTGGCATTCAGAAAGTGTGGCTCTAAGGAAAAATACTGAATCATCAGCAAAAAATAGGTGAGATAACTTAGGACAATCTCTATTAAATTGAATCCCCTGTATATGACCCATGGCCACAGCTTGAGTAAGAGTAGTGGACAGGGCATTGGCAAGTAAAATGAAGAGATATGGAGATAGGGGATCACCTTGGCGCAGCCCTCTAGTAGGCTTAAAGTAAGGGAGTTGTTCACCATTAAAACGAATACTGAAAGAGACTGTAGTAACGCAAGCCATTACCCGAGTAACCCAACTATCATTAAAGCCCAAATGCTTCAAATATGCTTCCAAGAAATCCCATTCAACCCTATCGTAGGCCTTCTGCATGTTTGTTTTGAGAATAAGGTTGAAGCGTTTCTTGCATGCTCGCACTTTAAATTGATGCATGACTTCTTGAACCACCATGATATTGTCCTGTATCTGTCTGTCACTAATAAAAGCAGCTTGTTCTTTTGAAATCAAAGTAGACAGCCAAGGTTTAAGTTTGTTGGCCATAATTTTTTAAATAATCTTATAAGCGAAGTTGCAAAGACTTATGGGTCGGTACTGATCAATACTTTATGGATGCTGAACTTTAGGGACTAGGGCAATGATTGTTCTGTTTAGTCTAGGAGGCATACAACCTGTTGTAAAGAACTCTTGAACTGTTTGAATAATGGTTGTTTTGATAACATTCCAGTGATGCTGATAGAAGAGGCCATGAAGACCATCAGGTCCAGGAGCCTTCGAAGCTCCCAACTGGAAGGTAGCCTGGTAAATCTCCTCCTTTGTTACCCTACTCATCAAGTGGTTATTCATTTCAGGTGTTACCACTACTGGACATTGCTCTAAGAAAGGACGAAAATTCCGGTAGCCCACATATTGGTATAGATGAGAGAACAATCCCTGTGTTAGATCTTTGAGCTGTTCTGGTTCTCTGATCCATTGCTGGTGAGTATCCACGAGCATAGTAATTCTATTACGTTGTCTTCTTTGCATAGTGTAGGCATGAAAAAAATTTGAATTATGATCTCCCCATTTCAACCATTGAATGTGACAACGCATAGCCCAGAATTGTTCGTCTTGAGTCCATAGTTTGTGAATTTCACATCTAATAGCAGTGGCTTGCTCCTTATCCCCCGCCTGAAAATATGTTCTATTTATAATTGTCTGCAGTTGAGATTGCAATTGAGAGATTCGTTGATGACAATTGCTAAAACGTGCTCTGCTCCAGGCTTGTTAATCGAGTAGCAACCGCCCCGTAATTTGGAAATCAATGAGGTACTACTTTTTTCCCATGCCTGTTTGACCATTTCGTGACACTCCTTATCTTGATTCCAGAAAGCTTCATATTGAAAAGTCTTTGCACGCTTGACAGATGGTGGACGAGCTTGTAGCAATATTGGACAATGATTCGAACCAACAGGTGGTAGGGCAAATACTTCTGCAGAAGGGTAAGACATCAGCCATTCCGGTGAACAAAACACACGATCGAGCTTCTCCTTTACCAGAGCATCCCCTTCTCGATTATTTGACCAGGTAAATTCGCATCCTTTACTTTGTAGTTCTAGTAAGGCACAGTCATTGATTACACTCCGAAAGGATGTCATGCACGAAGTGATTGCAGGTCTCTTGCCCATTTTCTCCCATGGAGAAAGGAAGTCATTGAAATCACCTATACACAGCCAAGGTAAATGATTTGCAGCATGGATGACTCTTATTGTATCCCAAAATTCCTGACGGAGCTGATAAGTTGGAGGTGCGTGCAGGCAAGTGATATGCATTGAGGCTGCTGTCCTAGGATCAAGGGCTATGAAATCAACAAACTGAGCATCTGAATGTACAAGAGTAACTTCAAAGTTATCATTCCAAAACAGAGCAAGACCACCCTTAAAGCCAACTGGGTCCTTCACAAAAGAGTGAGTAAATTTAAATTTACGCTGTAACCTATTCACAAGAGGTTGAGCATTCTTTGTTTCCATTAAAAACACGATATCGGGCTTGTCACAGGCTAACATCGCCTTTGAAACTTGAATTGTTAGGGGATTGCCCAACCCTGACAATTCCAACTTAGGAGTTTCATTGGGAACACGCTGGCTGTTGAAAGCTAGCCGCCAAAGCCCAAGGAGCAGGAATATCTGCCTCCAACACCGGTGTATCCAGAAGGAGGGACTCATCAAAAGCTGTAGAGGAAGGAAGCTTAATGTCATAGGGTGAATATCTTTTCGTTTTCTTACTGGAACCCCCAAGTGGCATTAGGCGAGGAAGCTTAGATTTCTTATGTTGAAGTTTATCCACTGGAAGGGCCTGAGTGCTTTTCATCTTTGCTGCTGCAGGTACTAAATCAGTAGTGATAGCAATTGGAGTGACATGATTCAGATGCTTGGAAGTCCCTTTAGGTATAACAGGGATCGAAGCAGCATCCTCTATTGCAGGAATATGAGGGAGAGCTGGGAGGGCTGGCTGCATTGGAGGTGGAGTTTCAGGTACTGTCTCTTCCATTTGCTCGATAGGTACTGTAGGGTGATAAAAAGCATCCCAACAAGGGCTAAATTGTTTAATCTCTGCTCTGAGCCAGGGTCCATAGACCATCGTATCACGGCCATCAAATTGTGCTTCATCATAAGGGTACTTTGGACATGAAGGTACCAAAATGACAGTAAAATCAAATTAGTGATGATTGATGAGAATTTTCCAATTTAGTGGAGTCACCCATGATCAGCCGCACATCTCAGTCAACGGCCTATCTTTGATCTCAAATCAGTTTTATACTGTACCGTAATGGCCTCTTAAGATGAACACAGTTAAGAAGCCGATTCCTGATCAAATTCTCAAGCTAATTGCTTTAAAATTCCTTAATGGCTTCCCTGAATAGCCTAGTTATCTCAAGAGTAATCAGCTCTAAATGCCCGATTTATTCAGTAGAAAACAGGATTGAAAATTTGGGATGTCACACCCTTCCCCTCTCCCTTCTCCCCTCCCTCATGCCACTAGGTATGTCGAGCAGAGAGCAGAGTGCAGAATAGAGGGGGGTAGGTGGGTGATGTGACCGGAGTAGATGGCAGGACATCTAGCCGATGGCAAGCCCACCTTCCCCACGTACGGCGGTGGGTCGCTTGGTCCTATAAAAAGGGAGGACAATCCAAGTAGCAAGGGGAAGGCTTTGGGGGAAAGATAGAGAGATACCAAAAAAGTGAGCTAGGAAAGCAGAGTCCAATCGACGTTCCCCAGCTGACATCCTCACTCCGGAGCCAGTAACCCTTCGTTCCTTTGGTGTTGGCCTATTTTTCACGCGTGTTGGATGGCAACCAGCCGAGCTCATGGCCATCCGGCTCACGTGAAAACCCGCTTGTCGCCTCGTTTCTTGACGTTATCAGTCTAAGGTGTCGTATGTTGACGGGATGAGTAGGAGTTTGAGTCCCAATTGAGCTGGGGACCCTTATTCTATGTTGCACGCCACCCCCTCAACAAAATGCCTCAACGAGATCTAGGGTGCGAATGGTAACATTTTGCTCCAATGAACAATTTCTTTTGAGAAATAATTCTTTTCTATTTCTATTCCCTGAAATAATTTCTGAGTAAAATAACGTGTTTGGTAACTATAAAAAACTTATATTCTCGAAATAGAAAAAGAATAGAAATGCGGTTGGTATGATCTATAAATTTTTGTATTTTTTGTATTTTTCTTCTTGCTCACTAACTGCTAATCGTTGACCATCATAGGCCACTCGCCATCGCCCGACAACAACCCATTGGCTGTCGATAGCGATGTCAAACCATCGCTCCCTGGTTGTCGGCGGCCAATGAGCAGTGGTTTGAAATCGGCTATTGATGGCTAGCGAACTGTGGTTGGCGGCAGCAAGTGGCCCGCAACACTTGGCAATCAACGTTCGGCCTGTGGCAGGTTGTGGCCAACGGCGGCTGGCGATGATCAAGTGGCCGATGGTGGCTTGCAACGGTCAACTAGAGGCGGGTAGCGGTTGGCCGGCGGCGAATGGTGTCCAGCAGTTGGTGACAATCAAGTGGCGATTGGCCGACGGTCGGCCGGTGACAGGAGGTGGCCGACGGCAAGTGGCTAGTGGTCAGCGATTCTTTTGGGCAGCGGCAAATCCAAGTGTGACGACCACAACAAGAAAGAAGAAAAATAGAAAAATAGAAAAACAAAAAAAAAAAAAGACTTATTTTTAAAAATTGTTCCCAAGAACAAGAAATATTTTTTTTCATTCTTATTTTTGCTCCAACTTTATTCACCGACCACTTTTCTATTTCGGGGAATAGAAAAATTAATTATCGTTACCAAACAGATTTCTGTTCTTTTTTTTTCCTAAGGAATAAAAGAATAAAAATCGCGAGAAATAAAAATAGATTTCTGTTTCTACCCTCGCTTTAGGCAAAAACCGAGCGTCCTTGAGTTGATCGGCTTTGTTGAGACGACGTTGTCATGTTTGGCATTTCAGGCTTTTGTCATTTCGCCACATTCCCTCCACGGCTGTCATTGTTTCAACTTGTGCTTGGCTGAGAGCACCCAACCGGAGCGGCCCCGTCACGGTTGTTGTCAGAGCGTCGCCGGCTAGATGAGAGTCGAGTGCTTGGCCCTAGGTCAGCTGGGGCGATGTGTGGAGGCATCCTGGGCCGAACAAAAGTTTGTGACATCACTCATTGCGACCATCTCCACTGAGGCGAGGCCACCACGTGAAAAGGGTGGGGCGCGAACCTAGTCAGCTGCACCTCAATTCGGGTTGGGGTGATGGCTGGTTTTTCAGGGTTGTGGTCCTTGGGCTAGACTCAAACCACAATGATGGGCTGCACTTGGTTTTTGTTTAGCATGTGGGCTTGATTAATTTAGCTTTTTGGAGATTTTCCTTCAGGCTAGGGACTTGGCCCATTCGCTGGACCTAGCAAACAAGGGCCTAATGCCCTAGAACCCGGGACTGGTCTCGACCCTGGTCAGATATGGAGGTTTAACCCGGATGCGCCTAACTTTCTAATATAATATCATAGTATTATTTTTATATTAAACATATATTTTTTACTAATTAAAAAATAAAAATTCAAAAAAATTCTGAAATTAGGAAAGGCTAAAACATAGTTTTTGGGTAGTTTTCAAAAAATGCATGAAAAATCCCTCACCAAAGTTTAAACAAAATTAAGTATCATAGCAGCGACTTCTAAATAAAAGTTTTTTGCATATTAAAAAAGTGATTTGCAAGTTAAAAACTAGATACATAAAGTCACAAATTGATGGGTTTGAAAAAGTCCGGGCCAAGCCTAAGCCTTAGTAAGTCAAAAGCCTCAACATGCCCATGGGGGTTCAAGGAGGTTGCCACATGAAGGACCAGATGAAAATTATTTGAGGACCTGATCATATGAAAATAAAATACAAAGGATCAAATCCCACGAATGATACAAGATGGTGGACAAAAATTCTAGGTTAATCTAGTATTGACACTATTTATACGGCTTCGGTGGAAGAGAATGTTTCTACGAATGTGATAAAGACATGGGTTTCAACTTCGTGCCTCCACACAGCCCACACAGCCCACTTAGAAACGGACAGAGGACGTTCATGTGAGGGTTTTATTCAACAAATATCATCCTCTGTCTTACCTTTGACTTTACGAAAGTTACATCTCATTTGACCACCGTCGATCGTGACAAAATGTGTTCAACACGCATAATTTACTAATTCAAGTTTTACGTGACTGATGATGAAAATAGAAAGAAGCAAATCTATCTGGGATCTCAACGTGTTCTTGGAAAACAAGTAATGAGATGATAAAAGAAAGGATTGAAGTGTTCTTTAAATTAAAGCCTTTGAAAATAATTAAGAATCACTCCACAGGACGCTCGTGCATGGAAAGTCCTTGTTTGTTCAAGAGAGACAAAGTGGACATGTCATTCGCACTGTCCAATTAGAAGAAACTGGAGATTATAGAGGTCAAATTATTATACTTATCGCAAAGGATCCTGTGATCTACTCTACATAGTTATGATATCACGTCGAAAATTGTCAGACTCCCATTAACTAATCTAAAAGTGGTGAATTTTCAGACGGAAACATTCTTTCATATTTTAGACAAAAAAACCAAATGCTCTTGAGATCATGTACCTTTGCAAGGCATTTTATTTCAAAAATTGATGTATTCTTGATGTGAGGTTGGGATTTTGCAGTAGTCAATTTACTATATTTAAAAATATTAAACTAAACTTTCCATTTGATAGTTTAATTTTTTAAAATAGTGGTCTTGTAAAATTATATAAATGCAGAAAGGTTGTCACTTTTTTTTTATAAGCCTCAACTTATCTCCTCTACTAGATATATCAACACTTTAATTTTACGTAAAGGTCAATCTAAGGGTATGTACAATACTTTCTCAAACATATTTGCAAAAGGAATAGCATGGACTCCGATATCATGTTAGAAAGTCTAATCTAAAAACTTAAGTTGATTGGTGAGGGAGACCATAAAATTATAAAGAGCATTTATGACCTATTGTCAAGTGATGTTAGAGAATATTTTAACATTTCTATTTACAAGATTAAAGACTAATGTAATTATTCTTCTAATAATGTCTTCTTTATGGTTTTACTTTTTGATATATTCAATGTATGTAATATTTCTATCTTGCAAAGGAAATTACTATCTCATACATGATGACTAGTGTACAAAATGAAGAGTTTTTCCTGATTTTCAAGAAAGCTATATTTTACATTCCTATTAAATTCTACGCTAGTTTAATTAACTCACTTTGGAACAGTGGGATTTTCTTTTGCATAAGCTCCATTGTCATTAAATATAACAAATCTGCCGCATTGATAATTAGACAGTTTAGGGTCGACCCACAACATAATTGCAAAGAAATTTTTAAGACTTAAGGGTACTAAACAAATTGAGCATATTTACATCATGCTAATTACATTTTGTACACAATAAATGGTAATCAACCATCCAAAGGTTAAAGACAAGTTATTCCTACATATGGCTAAATAATTTTTTTTTTTTTGGTAAAATGTGAGAATTATATTGACTTTAGACCAAAAAGCTATAAGAAGCTATACAGCAAGAACTTGATACCAAAAACTTGCACTCACGAAGACAAAAGTCAAAGTGAGTGGAAGGATGCCAAGATGAAAGAGAGAGGAACCTGCACAGGAGCAGAGGAAAGCCAAAACAGCAGCAAAAGCAAACAAAAACCGAAAACATGGAGCACAAACTGTAAACAAGCAGTCCCACCAACAACACAAAGTAAGATAGGTAGGTAAGGATGACACCAACGTTGGAGAGGCTTCAGAAAATCCCAAAGCAGCCCCGTTAAGGGCTCCCATCTTCAAATGCGAGGAAACCAGGAGAACCTCCGAATAGGAGAGGGTTGGAAGACACCCCCTACTCAAGAAGGTCTAATGACCGAAGGGTAGATTAGTTTGCCAAAATAGAAGGGTTTAGCGACCAGCATTGCAGCAACCTTCGATTTGTGGTATTGGGAGGGACCTGGTGGAAGGACAATGCTTTGTCCCTGACAATCTTTTCCAAACGCATCTTCATGGCCGAAAGGTAGGGTGGCCTACCCTTGAAGAGAATATTATTCCGCTCATTCTAAATGATGTTGCACAAAGGAGCAAATGCAAATCGGGCAAGGGCGGAACAGAAAGAAGTTCCTGAAAAGTATTCGATCGCCCAATGCAAGTTATCCACCCTTCCTCCAGGCGAGATTGAATCTAGCAGCCCAAAAAAGTAACTAAGGCAGCCGGGATGGAACACCCAAAAAGAGATGGTCAATCGAATCTGAACAACAAGAGCAAAATGCACAATTCATATCTGGGATTCTACCATAGGTAAGGAGCAAAACCTAAATTGGTAGCCTATTCCTAGTAATCAACCACAGTAGGAATTGATAGATTACCAAACTGTGAGAGGAAGCAAAGAGAGAGAGCTACGGCAACGCTAGACAACAGCTTCCTCATTTCCAAAACTCTAACTTGACAATGGAAACAACGGTGCGGATGGCGGTTTAAGGGTGGCGGTTGTGGTGGTCGATTACTGGTGAGTCTAGAGAGGAAAATGATAGAGAAATAGGTATGAAATGAGAAAGAACATGAGGGAAATTCGTCCAAAGGGTAGGAAAAGAGAGAAGACTTTAAATAACATTTTTCATGAGGAATCTAAGCCTAATTCATTCTGTATAAAGAGCATAAAATCACCAAAGGCAACCCAAAATCTCGTCCGTTGAACAATTCCAATGACTATAGAAAAAAAAAAAAAAAACCTATTTTGACATCCAAGTCTTCATAAACGGTTTGAAATTTTAATATGTTGTAGAGAATCAACTTTTCTTAAGAAAGCATATTCAGATTCTAAAGGGAAAAATTTAGAAAAAATCAAGAAAACAAATAGGTCACTGTTTTTACTATACTTGGTAGTTTTCGCACAGTAAAAAAGCAAGCTTTTGTATTAATCATTTCACTTTAGAAAAATATGAAATTAAATTATGTTATACAATAAGATGTTTTGAACAACTTTCATGAAGTTTTATGATATTCGAAACACATAAAGCCATATAAAATTTGAAAATAGTGAAGGTCCAATAGTACGCACACTATTCAAGCACATAGGGCTTGGGTTTGGGCTTGACTCATCCAATTTGGGCCTAACTCGGGTGTGTAGCCCATTGGGCTTCCAATTATTGGCCCAATTTCACTTATCCAAGAATTCGGGGTTTACCGATAATTAAGAAATTTGACAAAGCAATGTCCAATGGTGGTCGCTTAATCTTCTAAAGTCTGATATCCTTAAACAAACTAGAGTTTTTTGGTTGAAATCTATAATGCGACCTAGCATAATTAAAACCAACAAGCGTCCCTGAGGAGTTTCATGAATTCGACCTGTGGTTGATTCAATATCAATCTATATTTGAGTCTTTTCAATTCATGGATTATCGGTTGTCATGTAATCGTGAGGGGTCAATTGCTTGCTCCGAAGTACACGATCATTTGGAATTGGTTTAGGGTCATTCGTAGTTAATAAAGTAATCATGCGTAATCACCCGCAATCCGATTATATACTATTATTGAATTGACCTATAATCGTTCCTGCATCGGTCTAAAATGGCTTAAGATTGTCTCTCATCGATCCTCATGGTCGAATCGTCAATCCATGGTTGAGTTCTCTAGTCGTGCATATCAAAATCCTAAATTGTCTTTCCCAATAGGTTTAACACTCTTGAATGGTTCACAAACCAACTTAAAGTCTAATTCTAATAATTGCACATTGATAAAAGTAAACCCCTTATCGTATTCTGAATAGGGTTGAATTTTGATGATGTCACACATCCTCTTTGTATAACCTTTGATTATGGAATTTTCTTCTTATCTAACCAAAAGTGTTCAATATGCACATTTGTGAGATGACCAAAGTAAAATCTGAATCGGGCCTTGACTTTACAAATTTCCCCGTTCCAAGTGTTCATGGGAAGTAGAAAGAAGACGGAAGTAGAGTATTTTAATATGTTCTTTCAAGTCAAAACCGTCGAAAAAATAAAAATCGCTCCACCGGGCTGTTTCAAGGAAAGTCCTTGGTGCTCATGACGTAATTACCAAGTGCAATCTCTTTTGTGGGGATAACGCCCATCTAAGTAGTTAAACCCTGAATCAATGAAACACCAAATGAATAACCTTATGAATCATATACCACGCAAGTTTAAGTTAGGACAAATTGTGCGACCCAAATATGAAATTATCTGCACTCAATGGTGAGAGAATGGAATTGGTATTGTGCACCTAATCCATATAGACAAGTCGATAGACAATGTGGACCAAGCCCCCGTTTGGACCATTGTTCGTGTGCGCTTGTTGGCAAGACCAACATGATTAAAGGTTAGCTGATCTTAGAATACATGATTTATAAACCGCACCACATCAGCCTGGTAATAAATGAGCACATAAGGTTAAGCACATGTCTTATGCTTCAAGAAGAAACCGATGTTTTAGAGTTCAGATTACTATTTGATCACCAAAAAAAAAAAAAAAAAAAAAATCTTTATGAACTACACAGTTCTGATGCCATATATAATTTTTTAAGTTTTTAGATTGACAAGTAGTTTTATATTTATGTTACAATTAAAACGTTTGGGATCTTTAACAAGGCCTCCTGTTAAAAAAACTGATATGTCTCTTCACAGTTAGGTTAGGGGGTTGGAGATTCGGATTTTAAGGACATAGTTAGGTTAAGTTATTTGATTATATATTTGTGTGCCAAAAATTGAGTAGAGAGCCTATCTATCATCACTGGGTGATACTGTATCACGATGCATTGGCTGTTTTGTTCATTGACTAACACAAACGTTAATACGAAAAATATAACCAATTAACGAAAAAGAGGGCTTTTGTGCATAATAGATGTTTACTTCATTTTCATCCCTTTTTCATTTTAAGCCCTTGAACAAGTGGTTAACAAAAAAAGGAGTTTATATTCAAAGAGTATATTGAGAGATACTAATTAATTTATGTATAAAAGAAGGTTCCTGTGCATTGATAATATTAACTTTATTACTCGTCCCTTTTTCCTAGTAAGCCCTTAGACAAGTGGTTTTCTTGAAAAAGGAAATTGATGTTGAGTGATTATTTTGAGAGACATTAGTTATTAATAACACAAAATGCGGATGGTTTGATAAATTCAAGAATAAGTGGCATTAATAAATGGAATGAAGAACGAGTCCTTCATACATGTATATGTTACATGAAAAAAGAAACAACTGTGATTTATGTGTTTTTGGAAAAAAATAATAATAATAAAAATGAGCGCAATGTAATAAGTGGCTATTGACAAAATTGGCTACCAAAATAGATTTTTTGTGAATATCAGTCAATAAAAAGCGGGGGCCTTTGCACTGGTTGAACGGGATGGGGGTTTTCGTTTCTAGGGGAAAATACTCAATGAAATAAATCAAATTCGCACCCTAAAGTATTAATTATAAACTTTGATATTTGAAAACACTTCTCATGTCTTTAAGTTTTTTGCTTTCTCTGCCATTTCTTCACACTACAATTACATAGATTCACAACTATTGCAATGTTGCTTTGACTTTAGTCTATTTCTTTGGCAAACATAACTTTTTTTCATTTGACTACTGAATAAAAAAAAAATACCATGGAAACGAACTTCACTTGCAATTTACCCAGACATCAACACTTGACGGCGACAATATAAATTATATTAAAACAAGAGATCACTTATTCTAAAGGTTTTTTTTTTTTTTTTGTTCTAACACTTATTATAATGGTTACCGCTAGATCTTTTCTTTCATATGATTAGGCCAAATCTTTTCTTTCATATGACATTTTAATGACTATTCCATGCCTCTCTACATAATAAAAATACCTCAAGAAAACAAGCGTGAAATTGGGAATAGAGAATCAATGTTTCCACACTAATAAGACATTTGGGCGATGAATTTTTTTATCTTTATTTTTGTTTTTTGTGAAAGGGCGTCAATGTCGAAAAACTACTTATTGGATACTTCGCAATTTGTTGATAGAACATCACTAGATAAGAAATTTTTAATAAAATAGAGGATTAAATCAAACAAGAAAAGATTTCTCCAAATTACATGCTCTACACAATAGATGGAAATTAAGCATTGGAAATTTTCAAATATTTATTCATGCCAAATTGACTTTATTAATGATTCCACTGAGCCTCTACATTTGCATCTATGCAATGGGCTCTAGGTTATTAATATCCACAACACATACATTCTTATTGATAAGTATCCTTTGTTGATCTCCGACTATTTGTGATCAGCAATTGTTCCATCACTTAAAAATGCCACCGGATTAACCTCAGGCGAGGGGGCCATGGCTTGATCAGCGAAGGCCCTGGTGTCAGTGCTGTCGGCAATACTTTTAGGGGGGCTAGAGTGTAGCCAGGACCTCCGCGAGAAGGCACTCTACCCTTTTGCAGGGTTTGAAGAACAACAATGCTTGGCTTATCTTTAGCCCACGCTTCCTCAGGCGAAGGGGCCATGGCTTGATCAGCGAAGGCCCCTTCTTCTTCCTTCTTCTTCTTCCTCGGTGTCGGTGCTGTCGGCAATACTTCTAGGGGGGGCTGGAGTGTAGCTAGGACCTCCGGGAGGAGGCACTCTAATGCTTGGCTTATCTTTAGCCCACACTTCCTCCTTGCCCTTCATTAGAACCCTGCATGCCTCATCCGGTTGCACTAATGTTCCCACCAGAAGTAGCAAAATCACACCAACTCTCGGGAACTTCATCATCTTAAAGCTATTTTCCTGGCTTTTTTTTTTTGTTTTTAATTTCCAGGGTCTGCTTTTTTTCCAAAATATTTTGAAAAATATTAAAAATATTTTATTTTCGGTCTTGGGACAATTTTTCACTAGCTTTAACGAAATGTACAATGAAGGATGCCTCATCTTCTGAGAGATATCTCTCGCATTTATAGGCAAACGCCAGCTTAGAGTTTCTGTGTGTTTCCTTTATTCTTCCGATTAAATTGTTGGACACGGGTTTTTGAGGAAGAATAAGAGTTTGAATTGGTTGGTCTTGGAACAGCTAAGGTCTCGTCCTTGAAGGACTCGTTTGGTGTATCATATCCACAGCATACGGGAATGATGTAATCAGACACGACAATTTTGCAGATTGATCACAGACATCTGTTTTCAAGAAAATCCTCGAGAAGAGTACGTTTGGGTGCAGTGATTTTTTTTTTTTTTTTTCAACTCAAGTTTTTAAGCTTTTTATTTAGTTAACCTCGTATACTCTTTTGACCACCTTTGAAATCTCTATATCAATGTTGACTTTTTATTTGACCGTCGTGGATCATGAGCAGCGTCGGACACGTATATGATTGCACGATCAAAGTAAAATAAAAAAATCTATGTATACATGTCAAAAGTCTAACACCATTCGTGGAAATAGCATTTTTCGCAGATGGTGGACTAAATTTAAATTCATCAATCTCTTTTTTACTAGTTTTTCATTCCACAAATTCGCAATGGATGATGCAATATTTGACTCTCCGTTTATTGCTTTTAAACCCTTTAAAGACCGTAGCTAGGTTACGTGGAGTGTGGATAGCTCCAAATCCGACTTTATTCAATCGGTCTCATGCTTCTTGTCTTCCTTTCGAAATTTATAGAATTTACTTCTGATCTGACCAACTTGGATCATGGCAAGGGGTCCAACACGCATATTTTGACTGATGATCAAAGTAAAATCTAAATCCATGATTGACTTATGTATCTCCCAATTCCAGAGCTTTACGTTAATGCTGATAACCGGCGGAAAATAATGAAGACAAAAATAGGATATTTGATATGTTCTGTAAGTTAAAACCGTTGAAAAGAATAAGAATCGCCCCACGGGATGGTTTCATGAGAAGTTCTTGTTATCCATGACGTTATTCAAGTACAATCTCTTTTAGGATGATTAAGCACACCAAAATAGGTAAATCCTGAACCAACAAAACATCCATCTAATAATTTCATAGATCATATAAGATGCGAGTTCCAGCCTAGATGGGTGGGGCGGCCCAAACATGGACTGTTTGCACTCAATAGCATGAAGATTCAAACATATATCGCGCACCTAATCCACATACGCAAGTTCTCTCCTTAACCACTGAGCTATAAAATTGAATTGTATGGTTGATAGACCATGTGGACCATTAGTCATGTGGACTTTCAGTGAGACCAACATGATTAAAGGTCAGAAGTTCTTAGCTTATATGATTTATCAACCATGCAATATCAGCTCAATAATAGTGAACCCCATAAGGTTAAGTACATGTTTCGTGGTTCAAGAAGAAATTGATGATCTAAAGTTCAAAGTCCTAGATACATAAAGTCACGAATTGATGGGCTTGAAAAAGTCCGGGCCAAGCCTAAGCCTTAGTAAGTCATTAGCCTCCACATGCGCGTGGGGGTTCAAGGAGGTTGCCACATGAAGGACCAAATGAAAATTGTTGAGGACCTGATCATACGAAAATAAAATACAAAAAGATCAAATCCCACGTATGATACAAGATGGTGGACAAAAATTCTAGGTTAATCTAGTGTTGACACTATTTATACGGCGTCGGTGGAAGAGAATGTTTCTACGAATGTGATAAAGACATGGGTTTCAACTTCGTGCGCCCACACAGCCCACTTAGAAACGGACAGAGGACGTTCATGTGAGGGTTTTATTCAACAAATATCATCCTCTGTCTTACCTTTGACTTTACGAAAGTTACATCTCATTTGACCACCGTCGATCGTGACAAAATGTGTTCAACACGCATAATGTACTAATTCAAGTTTTACGTGACTGATGATGAAAATAGAAAGAAGCAAATCTATCTGGGATCTCAACGTGTTCTTGGAAAACAAGTAATGAGATGATAAAAGAAAGGATTGAAGTGTTCTTTAAATTAAAGCCTTTGAAAATAATTAAGAATCACTCCACAGGACGCTCGTGCATGGAAAGTCCTTGTTTGTTCAAGAGAAACAAAGTGGACATGTCATTCGCACCGTCCAATTAATTAGAAGAAACTGGAGATTATAGAGGTCAAATTGTTATACTTATCGCAAAGGATCCTGTGATCTACTCTCCATAGTTATGATGTCACGTCAAAAATTGTCAGACTACCATTAACTAATCTAAATGTGGTGAATTTTTAGACGGAAACATTCTTTCATATTTTAGACAAAAAACCAAATGCTCTTGAGATCATGTACCTTTGCAAGGCATTTTATTTCAAAAATTGATGTATTCTTGATGTGAGGTTGGGATTTTGCTGTAGTCAATTTGCTATATTTAAAATATTAAAGTAAACTTTTCATTTGATAGTTTAAGTTTTTAAAATAGTCGTATTGTAAAATTATATAAATGCAGAAAGGTTCTCACTTTTTTTTTTGTAAGCCTCAACTTGTCTCCTCTACTAGATATATGAACACTTTAATTTTAAGCTAAAGGTCAATCTAAGGGTGTGTACAATACTTTCTCTAACATATTCGAGAAAGGGATAGCATTGACTCCAATATCATGCTAGAAAGTCTAATCTAAAAACTTAAGCTGATTGATGAGGGAGACCATAAAATTATAAAGAGCATTTATGACCTATTGTTGTTGCGACCAATTTTTTAGGTGTGAACCACCTAGGGTTTGGCTAATGGATTGCGAAGCCTAAACTTAGCTCGGGCTCTCCCAAGCTCATACCAATTCGCAACTTAGGTTCAAGTTCTTAACATGCAATTGATTTTCAATTAGGAGTCGCCACTAATCAATTTATGGTAGGTCGATTAGACACCTAAGTAAAATAATAGGAGAATATTTTACTTCTACGAATCAGAGATTTTGGATACGGAGACTTGATTACGTTAGATTTCTCTAACGTCATTTCGGTACCTTTCTATTTTATTTTTGAAAAAATGTTTGGCAAACAGCTTGAATGGATTTTAATTCACTTCCCTAACATGTGAGGTGATACGAGTGCGCAAACCACCAATTTAACACTAAGATAAAGCAGTGAATAAATTGCAAGACTTATCTCAAAGTAACGAAAGCATCTGCGTTGTTAGATCAGAATTCATATCAGCAATCCTAGATATGATTTCTAATTAACACGCAATCACTCAATTTTTGCCTTCGTTTTAATGAGAATCATGCAATGCAATATTACTAATCTAACATGCAATGATATGGCATGGCAATATGACCTAAATTATATGACATATGTATAAAAAAATGATTTTTTGTGTTTCCTTAGTGAACATGCAATAATTAAATATGCAATCTAAATTAACCAAATGACCTAACTCTAATGACGAGGAAGTTCTAATTAAATGAACCTAATAATTACTAAATGACGTGCATTTCATGAACCCAATTCTATATGACGTGCACATGATTTTTATTTTCTTAATAAGCATGCAATCTATCCTGATATGCAATGACGTACAAAGAATGCCCTAATTCTAACTTTTCTTTTTCTTTTATGAAATTCAAAATTAAAATGGCCAAATAATTAAACATGCAATTCAAATTTAAAACTAACATCCTAGATGAATGCAATCTAATTCAAAGATATCATCTAACCTAGATATCATCTAAACATGCATTAAAAAAAACTAACTAACCTATCATGCAATCAATCCTAATCTACATGGGATGTGAATGCAATTTTTTGTATTTTCGGGATAAATGGAACAATTAAAAGATAAACACTAAATCATCCATGATCATCGAAAATATTATCCACCATTCAAATTGAAATTCAAACTTGACTATCTCGCTAATAAAAATCAATAAATTGATCTTAAGCCTTAAAGATCAAGATATCAATTTTACTCCCGCGTGAATAATTATTCTATCTAAAGCCTTATAGATAGAATAAAAATTCGCGCGGTTGCGATTTGGATGCTACATCAGAGAATTTCAATCATGCATTGGAAAACACTTCAAACAAAGAATAAAATACTCAAAAATTAAAACAAGATAAACAAATCTACCTAAGAAATTAAATCTACTAAATCTTCCTAATAAAATAAAATAGATCTATACCTAAATTTGAATTTCTTCCAAAAACCTAATCGGTAGAACGGACCAACGATGGGCACGGCACGGTTCGGCTCGGCTTTAGGGCAACGGTTGTGGCAATATCTCAGCTTGGTTTGGCACAATTTGCGACGATTTCAATGGGCTAACGTTCGTAATACCAATGTGGCGTCGAGTTAAACATGGAACAGCAAAGTTGACGCAGCAAAATCAGCAAGCTTCACCGATATTGGTTTGGGTCGTGATGGGCACGATTCAAGTCTGGGGAACTCACGGACACGCCTACACCGATACTGCTCAGTCCACTTTGAAGCACACCTGGACACCTGGACGTTGGCAGCAATTGGGACAGCAAACTAGTCAACGTTTGAAGATCCAAATATTTGCTGGAGAAGTTGAGGAATTTGCTGTGATGCTCAGCCCTCCTTGACGCGCCCTTGGACTAACGTGGCAGAACAATGGGAACAGCAAATTAGTTGACGTTGGGCGCCCTTCACAGACAAGACACCGGCACCGAGAAGGAGCTGCAGGCACGCGTGGGGATCACTGATGTCAATTGATCACCGAAAGTCAAAGGGCAGCACACGTTCGCCAACGATTCTCCCTCACAATCCGTCCCTCTCTCTTGATTCTCAACTTTTCGTCCTCAATTGTCCGGCCCCCGAGAGAACCCCCAAACCTCTCATACGCATGTGGCTTTTATAGGTGAAGGACTAGGATTTTAATTTCTTATTCAAATCCACATCTGCAAAATTTCTTCACCAAATTATCTCATATTGGTAAGGATCCAAGATTACAATGGAATTTTTCTTTAAATCCAAATCTTGCAAAGATAAATCACAATATCTTCCTATCACATATGCCCTATCCCAAAAAATTCATATCCCAGAAAAATTTCAAAATTTCTATTTTTTCACGAGATAATTTTCGATCATTAAAACAAACGGGCTTGGGTCAATTTGTTTGTTTCATGGGCTTAGTCCGGCCTGTCAATTTAAAACTTAGAATCACTAATTCGAACCCACCCGTCACCGGTCCAATAAATAAATGCAAAACATGTAAATTAAAAAAATGCACATACATCTATATGCTATGCAATTAATATTTTTTTTCAGGGATTAAATTAACCCCTAATTTTCTATGCAATAAATGACTAATCGGGTCACCAAAATTTAGGTGTCAACAATTGTCAAGCGATGTGAGAGAATATTTTAACATTTCTACTTACAAGATTAAAGACTAATGTAATTATTCTTCTACTAATGTCTTCTTTATGGTTTTACTTTTTGATATATTCAATGTATGTAATATTTCTATCTCACGAAGGAAATTACTATCTCATACATGATGACTAGTGTACAAAATAAAGAGTTTTTCCTGATTTTCAAGAAAGTTATATTTTACATTCCCATTAAATTCAACGCTAGATTAATTAACTCACTTTGGAACAGCGGGATTTTCTTTTGCATAAGCTCCATTGTCATTAAATACAACAAATCTGCCGCATTGATAATTAGACAATTTAGGGTCGACGCACAACATAATTGCAAAGAAACTTTTAAGACTTAAGAGTACTAAACAAATTGAGCATATTTCCACCATGCTAATTACATTTCGTACACAATAAATGGTAATCAACCATCCGAAGGTTAAAGACGAGTTATTCCTGCATATCCCTAAATAATTGTATTCTTGCATATGAATATATTATTGGTTTTAACATACATTGCGCTGTAAATCAAGTGTTCTTCAATAAGCTCCAACTATTTGCGATTAGCAGCCACGTTGAACTTAGGAATGTGATCTGAGTAACCATATGGACGAGCCACAGCACAACCAGCAAAGGCCCAGGTGTTGGTGGTGTCGGCGACCGGAGTGTAGCCCCGAGTACCAGGAGGTCGGACCGGACCCTTTTGTAGGACTTGGAGAACAGAGACGGCTTATCATTAGCCCAACCTTCCTCTTTGCCCTTGATCGGAACCCTGCATGCCTCGTTTGGACGTACCGTTGTTCCCACCAAAAATAGCAAAATAGCCACACCAACTGCTACTTTTGAAATTAGCGACTTCTTCATCTTTTTTGCTTGTTTTGGAACGATTTTGTGTCTAACCACGACAGAACGTACGATGAAGGGCATCTTGTCTTGGGAGATCCGTGGATCCTATTTATATACATCAATAAGCTTATAGTTTCTGTGTTTCTTCGATTCTTCTCACCAGATTCTCGGAGACGGGATTTTGATTTTTGACTACCACAGTAAGAGACTAACCCTACGTCAATGGTTAAAGAGGGGAAGAAGAACGGGTATTAATCGATAAGAATTTGCAAAGTAATGCTAAACTACTAAGATTCGTATACTAATATATTTGCTAAATTACTTGGTAAAGATTTAGCGGTTATTTAAGCTAGTAAGCCAATTTAAGCACCAATTAAAAACCTATCATTTGTCTCGCTTAAAATTAACGATTTAAAAGCATTTTTTTTTTATATAAAAAAATTGTTTGTGTTACTTATATAAATGAAATAGCAAAAAAGATTTCAATCATCAATGAGACTTTTAAACATAGAAGATTATAGTTGATGGGTTTTTCTATATGTTGATGAGCCTAAGTTGGCCTGTCCACCCATGTTGGGCCCAAAAGCCCGGTCCATGAGTTAAGGGCCCATGGATGAAGTTATTATAGATAAAGATAAAATAAAAGGGAAAATCTAAGAGGTGGTATTGGGTGAAGTTACGTATTTTCAAAAAGAGAGATTACGTTCTCTTAAGTTACGTTTTTCACACACCGTTTTTTTTCCTAAGAAAAGAACAGGATTATCCTCTGAAGAATATTATGTGGATTCTTCCTCGTACCATAACATCGGTGTTTAGTCTATGGAAATAAGGTACAATCGATGCTGTGACGTGCTTTTTGATCGGTGATTCATGTGATTTCCTGGGCTTGCTTCCGCGTTCGTTGTTTTGGGGTTCGATTGAGTGTTGAATCACTATTTTTGGGGTTCAATTTTGTGTCGAATCATTATTATGGGAATCTGTTTTCCGCTACATTGGTATCAGTGTATTGTTCATGTTTCCCGATTACAGTATTTGTTTATAATCAAATTTTTGATTAATTTTTTCATTAAATGCCACTGTTGATCAATAAGGGACGGAAAAAATCCCGACACCGTACTGTTCCCCCCTATTTTTTGTTTTTCCGTAGATCGAAGTGCGTTTCTAATAGCGTAGGGTTGTAAGTATCGTCAAGGAAAGGCTTTCAAGGATGATAACTGATTTGAATGATTATCGATGGGAGAGTGACAATATAATTGATCATGTTCTCGTGATCAACAAAAAGTTATAACAAGGCATTTGGAACGGTTATCCCATGCCAAATTCTCAGATGGTACGGTACTTCATGAACACTCTTCCACTAATAGCAATGAGTGTTGAATCACCTATGGGTGGTCAAAGGATTTACTAAGTATGAGGAACTAGTAATGGCCTTTGTTAACGAATATCATTGGGTTGAAGCCACAAAGACTGCGACCCAAGGAATGACTTTGATTAGGCGGGGGATGAATGTGTGAAGAAGAAATCCTAAGGGATATCCGTCTGTTTTTCCATGGCTAGCAAGATTGCCTGAAAACTTTACAAATGAAAGGGACAAGAAAATTAACCAAGAAGAAGCTTTCCCTGTCCGTGCAATGACTTGGTTTTAGATGTTTCGAGTTGTCTTTCTTTTAGTAGGCATTATGGACATATTATATGAATATTTTTCTATCTCGTTGATGTCAGTGTAACAACTAATGTGTTAGTTACATGATATGGAGATTTTCTTTCTTGAATCATTAATGGATGTCCAATATCATTTGCTTCTGTTATTATTAACTGTTGTGGGTAGTTCGTAGAAGTTTTTGTAGCGTCAAAGAACTTGTTTTGCATAGAAAATTTTATTAATGATAATTTCAAGTTAGGATTTTTGGATGATGATTGGAAACTCAGTGACCTCTTGATTCTAAAACCTAGTTTGAAATTATTCATTAATATGATTGTTTTATACAAAATAGATGCATAAATGATAAGCATTAATAAATCGTGCAAATATGTTTGATATGTTTAGATTAATGGCTTCAGCCACAAAGGGCATTGTCGCTGAATTGAACAAAGGTGAAAAGCTTAACGGCGATAACTATGAAATATGGCATATGAAAATCCAATATATGTTGGAAGAGCAAGAGGCACTAAAAGCTCTTAACCTGACTATGGAAAAGCCTGAAGATGGGAACACTGCACAACATAAAAGAGATAAGGATGCATTTGTTGCATGGAAGAGAAAGAACTCTCTTGCTCGCATTACGTTGCTGAGCAGCATGGATAATAATGTCATGCGAGAGTTAAGGCGTTTTGAGAATGCCAAGGAAATGTGGGAAGCGTTGGCAGCAAGATTTGGTCATACTTCGGTGACCAGACTGAGGTAGCTCATTATTAGGTCTGACTCTTACACGAAGCCTCATGGTTAGACCATGAAACTACACCTAAGAAATATGTCAAACATGATTAATGAGCTGAAAAAATGCTTGCCATGTCCTAACTGACAAGCAACAAGTGCAAGCAGAGATTCGTTTTTTGCCTCAGAATTGGGAGCATATGAAGGTGCACCTGATCCACAATGAGAATATCAAAACCTTTGAGGATGCAATGCGCCATCTTGAGTTGGAAGATGACCATCTCTTGGCGGCTAAGCCGGAAACTGAAATTTATTATGCTGGTTCCAACTCACATGGAGCTTCGAGCTCCAAGCGCAAACGTCCTTATTGGTTCAATAAGTGGAAAGGCATGGGAGCAAGTTCTTCAGGGAAGAAACCAAAAGTTGACCAACATGAAAGAGGAAAGCATTCTCAAATGAAGAAACTGTCAAGGGTGAACTTAGTAAGAAATCAATTAGACAAGAAAATAAAAGTATTGAAATCCGATCGAGGTTGTGAATATTTATCTAATGAGTTCAGAAAATTATGTGATGAAAAATGAATAGAAAGACAGTTGTTTATTTCATATACTCCTCAATAAAATGGTGTTGCGGAAAAAAGAAACAGAACCCTTATGGAAATGGTTAAGTCCATGATGGCGCATGCAAACTTACTTATCATTTTTTTGAGTGATGTTTTGTTAACTGCTGCCTATATACTTAATTGTGTGCCTTCCAAATCAGTTACTTCCACTCCATATGAGTTATGGACAAGTAGAAAATCAGACTTAAGTTTTCTTAAGTCAGGGGGTTGTGTTGCCTATACTTATGAGCACTCTCACAAGTTTGGGAAATTGGGTCCCAAAGGAAAGAAGAGTAATTCCATAAGATACTCTGAACACTCAAATTGGTATGTGTTTATAGGTGAGTAGGAAAGTGGGAGTATAATTGAGTTCAAATCACGGGATGTCACATTCTTAAAGGATGATTTTCCTAAGAATGGCTAAATAGGTGAGGACTACTCCCTATTTGAAACCTTGGATCCAAATAATGAATCTAGTGGAGTTTGTCCAAATGGGAATAACATGAGAAGTAATGAATTTAATTCAACTCACTCTCAATTACAACCACATGATGAGACGATATCATCATTATATAATCCGAGTGGGAACATAATGGGGAATGATGTGCAAAGTGTATCATCTCCCATACGGCGAACAAGTCGCAAAAGTATTTCCCGTCAACGTTTTGACATTGAAGGGAAATTTTTATGGTTGCTCCGCGAGATGAAGATGAGACAAGGAATGTAAATGAGGCTCTAAGTTGCCATAATAAGGAAAAATGGATGCATGCAATGGAAGAAGAGATGGAGTCAATGAAGTCAAACCATGTTTGGGAATTAGTTGATCTTCCAAAAGGACGCAAAGCCATTGGGAACAAATGGGTTCTCAAAATAAAGCGTAAAGCTAATGGCTCAATAGAAAGACATAAAGCTCGTCTTGTGGTGAATGGATATAATCAACAAAAAGGAATTGATTATGAGGAAACATTTTCTCCTGATGAATTATGGATATAATTAACTAAGTGTTAAGATGATGATATAATATTTACTATGTCCGAAAGTAAAATAACCCATATATTTTACTTTATCTGTCTATGATGCTAGATGTGAGTTCTGATGAATTACATGTATGAGTAGATATGTGAACTCAAGTTAGACATTAGATATGTCTAAATTATCATCTGTACGGTATTAAAAGTGTAGACATACGCTCCATGGGAAAGGAGTTAAATACCGTAATACGTATTTCATACTACATATGCATGAGATGACCGATAAGAGTGGCAAAAGTTTGATCTCAACTTTTATGCCATGTGAGACTTTTGAGAAAAGAGTTCCTCAATTTAGTGCCCTCATGACTCTTACTTATTCTCAAGATTTCTATTTAGTGTTTGCTATCTTAGGATGTTGTCAATGATCATGAATTGATTCGATCTAATGGGACATTTCTAGAAAAGCAAGTTGAACTGAAATTGAGAGTTTCAAGTAAAGAGGAAGATCGAATTTGGAGAATCACATTCTAGTTTTGTATTCACCGGTCGACCAATTATGACTTTCTTTAGGATAATAATAATTGTGAAAACAATGTATATATCATTGTTTAAAAAGAGATCAAAAGAGATATAAATGTGATCAATCAATCTATGATACTGCATACTAAATATACTCAGAGTGTGATGCCCATTATGAGCTGCTATATATTCCTAACAAATGTATGGCAATGAACTCTCAAAGTATGCTAGTCGCTCGCATTATTCACCAGTATGAATATTACAAAGAGGAAAATAGGATTATGTTTGGCCCACCATGTGCGAGTGGGAGATGATGGGTTTTTCTATATGTTGATGGGCCTAAGTTGGCCCATCCGCCCATGTTGGGTCCAAAAGCCTAGCCCGTGAGTTAAGGGCTCATGGAGGAAGTTATTATAGATAAAGATAAAATAAAAGGGAAAATCTAAGATGCAGTTATTGGGTGAAGTTACATATTTTCAAAAAGAGAGATTACGTTCTCTTAAGTTACGTTTTTCACACACCGTTTTCTTCTTAAGAAAAGAACAAGATTATCCTCTGAAGAACAGTGTGTGGATTCTTCCTCATACCGTAACATCGGTGTTTAGTCTCTCGAAATAAGGTACGTGCGATGCTGTGATGTGCTTTCTGATCGGTGATTCATGTGATTTCCTGGGCTTGCTTCCGCGTTCGTTGTTTTGGGGTTCAATTGAGTGTTGAATTGCTATATTTGGGGTTCGATTTTGTGTCGAATCACTATTATGGGAATCTGTTTTCCGCTACAATAGTTTCCTAAAATATTTTTCATTGGGAAATTATTTTTATCCTGGCTTGATTCGGTCATCAAAGAATAATGTCTTTTGTCTCGTCCATGACGTAGTCTTTCATTGTATTATGTCTGTAGCGTCCTAGAAAATTATTCATTGCGGTCAAAATTGTTTACAAAAGCCAACGTTTAGTATATCTTTTTTCTTTATTGGCAACTTTTAGTATATGCCCAATTAATTTTCTGGTTTTACTATGGCCCAGTCAACATAAATGATAATTTCCATAGAGTGCTAATAAGAAGGACATCAACATGTATATAAATTTTTTGACTTAGAAAAAAATCATATTCTACCCATACACAAGTTGCCGCTACATATACATGTCAAAAGACTAACACCATTTGCAAAAATCAACAAATTATAAATTCATTAACCTATCTATGACCAAATTCTGCAGTAGATGATTCAAGATTTGATTCTCCTGTCACTGTTTTTAAGAACCTTGAAGTCCATAGCTAGGTTACCTGGAGTGTGGGTAAACTCAGTGAGTGAACTCCCTAGACCTCACGCAGGGAAGCCATTCACCTCGGAAACGCCATAAACATACAAGTTATCTATCAATGGCAGATAAATAGCAAAGCCTTTGCTTTGCATTATCTATTAACAGGAATATGTTTTGCGACACTCTATCACGTGTCCAAATATTGTATAAACAATCACTACGTGAGTGTATCATTCCATTAAGCATGCGGTGTTCACAATTTAATCATCCAAGCATGAATAACAATAATTCCAAGCACCATGCAGCAACTTAAATCTCTTGAGTCCTAGTCAAAGGCGTACAAATCCACAAATTTATCCATACCTTTCTGACTCAAACATCGACTTGCAAGATATTCTCATACCTCTCAATTCATAAACAAGGTCGATCAATGCATGCATGTGCCACATAAGTCATTGAAATGACAATTTAATTCATGCACTTTTCTCATGTAACTCATATATGTCCATGCCACACGTGTACAAACTATGGCATCATCCTCATCATATGCAGTTAGCATTCATGCACTTTATACACGTGTGTCTCGAGAATTGCATGACATCACATACTACCATGCAACCCTTGAGACCATACTTTCAAATTATTACAGTCGCTCAAGACCCAAGGTCAACCCGAAGGTTCACAGTCATCCGACGTAACCAAGAATTGTTTAGCCCCATCAAGCATGGCATCTCATTAACTTGGGAGTATTCCTGTAAAAAGCTTCCTTTCGAAATCCATTCGCAAACCACATCCTGTTGACTTGGGGGCATCCAAACTTAATCGGGTGTCGTCCCGCGTAAAACACATGAGAACCTTAATATGATCACATGAGCACATTATCACTCACACTCATTGTTATCTTTCTCATTAGCCAGGTATGAATGCCTTAATGGCATGCCAAGCGAAGTGTGTCTCATGATCTATCCAAAATACACCAATAAAATATGCTAAGCACGAAACGAGAATTCATGCCTTGACTCGTTACGTTGAGCACTGGCCTAAGTCCAATCTTAATTGGAAACGATACACTTTTGTTGACACCTAAATTTTGGCAACCTGTTTAGTCATTTATCGCATTAAAAAATTATGGATTAATTTTTACCCCTAAAAAAAAAAAATTGCTTAGCATATAGATATTAGGGACATATTTCATTTAAGTATACATTTGTCGAGACTTGGAGGGGGATGCAGCTGTGCAGAATGAGAAGTTTGAAGCTGATGGAGATGCAAACTACCTTGTTGAGAGTGCTAGTATGAACAAAAATAAAGGAGTTAGGGAAGAGAATAAGAACACAGAAATTATAGTGGTTCGGCTTAATCCAAGCCTACGTCCACTCTCCCATGATAACAGCCTTCTTGGCTGGATTCCACTATGCAATCAACAAGAGATTACAACTCCGAGTGCAAACACTTAGTAGATCACACTATCTCACTAAGTCACTCTCTTGGTATTTCTCTCATGATTACAAACGTTTAAGCTCTCAAGAGACAAGTATATGATCTAAAGTCGCTTAGACTTTGGAATTATAAATTCTACGCTCCGTCTCTTACTTGCTCATCGGTCCATGATCTCCTTAAATACTCCTCCACTTCCAAACTACCGTTGGACAGTATCCTGGAGAATCGTCTTCCAATATACCCATTGGACAGCTCTGTATCTTAGAAGATTTGGTAGCCGTTGAGTGACAAAGGTAAAATCCCAAATTGATTCCGATCGCCCATACAAACGAAATCTTGGTTTCCATAAGTAAAGCTTCTTCGCATAGAAAGTTCTTGTCTTCAACATCCAATTGTCAATCAAATAGATTGAATCAATCAAATCAATCTTGATGTGGAATCCAAACCAGATCACTAGCCGTTGTATGATTGGGCTTGAGTTACGATTCATCGAATCTGGATGTAAAGTCTGAGTCTTGAGACTTTACGATATGAGTCTTGAGACTTTACGATATGAGTCTTGAGACTTTACAATCTGAGTCTGTACCCAGTTCAGCTTCAGCATAGAGTCTGTCTTCAGACTTTGAGTCTTGAGTCTGACAGTCTTCAGACTTTGAGTCTCGAGTCTGGCAGTCTTCAGACTTTGATAATATCCTCTACATGTTCTATTATCTGCATGGTCTATTACTCAACCATCAAACATGTTAGTAGCCTTTGATTTATTTTGTCATCTTCAAAACATCATAAGGGATTTCCCTAACAATCTCCCCCTTTTGATGATGACAAAACAATCTCTGAATATGCAGATTTAAAAATTTAAATCAAAGGATATCAGAAGATAACAAATAGATTGAGCATAATAATATTTAGAAAATAATTACAGCTCAATATTATGCCATAGATAATATCAACCAATTAGCACATATGCATATTCATATCTTCTCCCCCTTTTTGTCATAATCAAAAAGCGATAATGGATTCACGTAGAGAATGATAACAAATATCTTGCATGAATCACAATTTTCACAAATCAGCTTTTATAAAGTAAATCGAATATTAAAGATATGCAATATAGCTCACTTCGATTATATCAGCAAATATCCAATAAAAATCACGGATGCATCATAAAATTCACGTACCATTTTTGTCATAATAAAATGATAATATCAATATGAGATTTGTTAATGACAAAAGGTAATAAGAGATGCACTAACCGGATTTTGTAGAATAAATTCTGACACAATTACCTTTTCTTCCATCCATAATAAGATCACGATCAATCAAAAAGATTTTTTCCATAATTGATCAAAGCTCCCCTCAATTTGTTGCCTTTTTGAGGTGATCACGATTCTTTTCCTTTTCTTTTGGATTCGATTTCTCCCCTTGATTTCCTCATCGGATTCCGAGTCCGGTTCCCGAATCGTCTCGATTCTCGAGTCTCTCGTCCGAGTTAGACTCAGATTCTGAATGTGCCATCACATAAATTTTCTTGCTCATCATCTTCTTCTTTTTTGTTCTTTTCTGGCCATTCTGCTTGTATTTTCTTCCATCGAAATATGGTGGCCTTGTGTTGCTTTGCCCTTCCATAAGACCTGGTGCCAACATACTAGCCATAAAGAATCTTTAGCTCAAAAGTAAAAACACTTTTATAAACCGAGCACTTAGCTCTGATACCAATTGAGAGTGCTAGTATGAACAAAAATAAAGGAGTTAGGGAAGAGAATAAGTACCAAAGATAACGATGGGAACACAATCTCATAACTGGCTGCGGCTTCGAAATATCTCCAGTCCACTGGATGGCAAAACGGGGCCAAGCTCATTGAAAGGCTATGATGACCGCACCCTTTAAATGACAGATTTTTAATTCTGTAAAGTGAAAGTTTTGACCCGTTGACCCATGCAAAAATTCTTTTAATATTGGTAGGCACAAGATCTTCAGCAATTAGAGAAAGGAAGGATGCGGTGGAGATGTCTTTGAGGAAATAAAAGCTGGCAAAGAATAGGAAAGAAAGGGATATGGGCGAGAAGGTTGAAAGAATCAATATATTGGTAGATTTGAAGGAGGAAAGAAAATCTGAAAACCCTAGCTGATCCCTTGTCTATAAAAGGGGTCATAATGGAGCCGAAAAGTGGGGTGGGGGGCGGCAATTCGGAATCTCAGAAGGCAAACACACATGAGAATCGAGACGAGAGAGAGAAAGCACGAAGGATGGTCTTCTTCTTCGGTGCTTGACCTACCTCAGCCATGCGATCGTCCAATTTGCTTGCTCGCCACCACTCTACGAAGATACTGGATTCGTAAACGTCCAGGCTTGTTGCACTTCTTCGTTCTTTGCTCTGAGTGCATCAAAACGGGCCACCCTTGCCAACGCTGTGCCATTGCCATATCGTTGCCCACTGCACCGCGCCCAAACCCTTTGTTGTCGACCCGCTGCTTCTGCTGCTTACCGTCGTGGAGCCGCTGCCCGTGTTGCCTCAACGCTGAGTTCCACCCCCATGAGCCATGGCGATCCTGTTGCAGCTGTAACATTCCTCCGAATCCGAGCTGTTATTCCCCGACGTGAGCCACATCCATACAGCCTGTTAAGCCATCGCGGAATCCCTAGCAATAACGGCGAGCTGCTGTCGAAGCTCGAGCCTGACCATTCCAAACCGAGAAGTTGCAGTACTGGCGAATCACCGCTCTTATGAAGCCCACCAACGAAGAGAAAAAAGGGCCATGCAATTGATACACATGGCCGTTGCTATATATAAAAAAGCCGCAGCTCAAGAGGGGATGAAATTGGCAAAAGGTTCGTGTGGTTCCATGGGGAGAAATTAAAAGTGCTGGTGATGTTTCGTTGGGCCACAAAAAAAAAAAAAAAATTTGAATATACGGCCATAGTACAGAGAGCCACAATGGAGGAGTAGAGAGAAGAAGGAAAAAGCCCTCTTGGTCGTGAGCTTGTCGCCAATCCACTGAGCCGCGGATCCCCGCACAACGTCGAGGCTTGCCATCTTTTACTGCCGCGACATCGTACTCCCGTGACTAGATACCCCTGCTCTTGACGTGAGCCCAGTGCTGAATAGAGCTGCTCCTTGTCACTGTGCCAACGAGCGACACTGTCCCTTGACCAAACACCGTGACGAATTGCTGTTCCGTTGATCTTTGTCCCGTGATCTTGTTGTTCTGTGGCAAAAATTACTCCACGTTGTCTTGGTTGTTGCAGGTATGATTCGTGAGTGACATGAGAAGAAACAAAGAGAGATCGTGGGTGCGAGCCAGAAGAAATAAATATTGCAATGCCCTCGAAGATTGAAGATGGTGATCCAGTGGCGTCGTTCGTCAGAGTAGTTAGACAATTTAGTCAATCATCCACTCACGGTCAAATGCAACAGAAGCAAAAATTCTTGAAAGCCACAAAACAGACAAGGCTAGAGAGAGGGAGGCGGCCATGTACAGAGAGGAAATTTTTCACTCCCCGCCGGTTTTTGCTCACACGTCCAGGGACAACACCGCCTCCACCCCTTCATTGGCACCTGTCATGTTGTGCGCCTTGTCCCTGTAATTTTATTATTTTCTGCAGATTTTCCACACTAGCCTGGTTCTTCGTCTTCGACCACCATTGCTCCTCGGCATCCTAGCGAGTTCCGGAGCCCACCACCGTTGACGTTCTAACCCGTTTCCAGCGAGACCATGGAGCAATAAGCCATCGTTGATGCCACCACCATCCGTCCGAATTTGGAAGCGTCACTTGCGTGACATCATGAATTAGGTAAGACTCTCGAATAATCTTATTTTCATATGTGTCGCTGTCTAATTCGTAATATCGCAATATTTCTTTGAATGTTTGATCGATATTGCCATATCCAAGAGATCTCTTGGTCTCTCATTAATTAGGAACTTTTCCTAATTTCACAACGTGCATACGATTGATGGTCCGATTTTACACTCAAAATACGACTCGCAATCGCACGGAAAAATCGTCAATCTGATCTGACGCTCAAGATATGATTCGCGATTTTATTTGAAATTGGCCAATCCGATCTCATGTGCGAGATACGATTTGTCAATTTATTTCCAAATGGACATGGATGATATCTTGCCTGATTTGTTGCCGTGCTGTTCTTGATGTCTTATTTTGATTGCTCCCGTAAAAGAAAGGAAAATTCCGAAAAAAAATCAGAGTTAGATTAGGTTCGTTTTAGAATATACATCGTTTTAGGGTTATTTTGCATGTTTAGAATAGGAAATTTATTTATTTCGAATTTTTGAAAAAATGAAAAATCCAAAAAAAATGCATTTGTTTAGGATGTTAGTTTTTTCTTTAATTTAAGTTGCATGTGGCAATTTTTTAATGTCGAAATTAATAAATAAAAAAAACAGCAAAAAAACATCATGCATATGTCATGTAGAATTAGGGCATCTTTTATACGATAAGATTGCATGTTTTATTTTAAGTTTAGATTTTTTTTTTTAGATAGATTGCATCTTAGGTTAGAGACTGCTAAGTTAAGATAATATCTTAGTTTAAATTAGGGTTTAGCCTGACCTAATCCTTAATATAAGTTAGATAGAATCTTAATCTAGCTAGTTAATTTTTGCATTTTTCTAATTTCGAATTTCATGGAAAATACCAAAAATTGCCTTAGAATAAATCAATTTCATTCATTAGGAGAGATTGCATTTTATTTACGTCATATAGTTAGGTCATGCTACCATGTCATGTCATGTCATTTCATGTTAAATTAGTAGCATGCATCGCATAAGGCATGATTCTCATTAAATAGGTGAAAACAAAAAAGAAATTGCGTGTTAATTAGAAACCATATCTAGGGTTGTTGATGTGGATTTTAATTTAACATTGCAGATGCTTTCGTTGCTTTGAGGTAAGTTTTTGCAATTTATTTATTGCTTATCTAGGTGTTAAATTGGTGGATTGCGCACCCACATGATCACCTCACATGTTAGGGAAGTAGATTTAAAATCAATTCAAGCTGCCTACAAAAACATTTTTGAAAATAAGAGAAAGGTACCGAAAGGGCGTTAGAGAAATTTAGCGTAACCAAGTCCCCGAACTCATAAATCTCTGGTTCGTAGAAGTAAAGTAAAACTCCCGTTACTTTATTACTTTACTTGGGTTTCTAATCGACCCACCAAAAATAGATTAGTGGCGACTCATAATTGAAAATCAATCGCATGTTAAAAACTTGAACCTAAGTCGCGAGTTGGTATGGGCTCTTAAGTCTAGGCTTAAAATCCATTAGCCAAACCCTAGGTAGTTCACCCGAAAATTTGGTCGTGACAACTTCAATATTGCACCGAGACCAATAAAGGACTAATTCGCCGTGACATGATCACAGACCTAGTATCAAACTTAGCTCGGTAACGATACGTTTCAATATCACACAGAGATTAAGAAAGGACCCACCCGTCGTGACATGATCACCGATCTAACACTGGACTTGGTTCAAGAACGATACGTCTCAATATCGCCGATCCCAAAAGAGAGACTTGACTCGACGTGCTTCCTTGCACGTCAAACCATCATGAATATCTCGTCTTGTGATCTCACACATCAACCATAGACAATGAACATAACATATGTATAACAACTACTTCTAATGAACACATATAATACATTATCACCACAATCTATCTAAGACTTATTTAAATAACACACTTCTTCACAAAATCACATCATGTATAACACATCATCAAAATATGATTCATCACTCCATTATAGCAAATAATGTAGGATAAATTATCATGCTTGAACATAAGTCATTAAAATCACTTATAACATACCTTATCAGGACATCACTACATAAAAACATACATCACCACATAATAGTGTATCATCCTATCATAGCATATTATAACAACATATCATAATACCAAAACTTATTTTTAATAATACGTCTTATCACAACATTATTTCACATATCATTACAATATAATTTATCACTCTATTGTTGCATATAATAATCACATATCACATATTATAATAGCATATCATAGTTCACTTCTCATGACTAGATAACTTATCAGGTAACTACTTATCACGTAACGATAACTTATCAAACCAAGACGTAATGAATCATCACCCTAAACACGATAATCTATTGGAACCCAATGATCACTTATCATGTAAGACCCACTTATCACATCAACAAATCATCATTTAACCTTAATCTCACCCTAAACTACATCCTGAATACAACAACCCTAATCAAGGGCTAAAATTGTAGGGCGACGGGGGAGGTGCGATAAATTTGGACAGTGCCCGGTTGCACGTGTACAATGCATGAGGAAGGAAGTTGGACGATGGCTAGACAGCAGTTTGGCTGCGGCTCGGCATCAGCACAGCCTCCGGGCTTTGCAAGGGACCAAACTGTGAGAGTAAGCAAGGAGAGAGAGCTGCGGTAAGGCTAGATAACAGCCTCCTCATTTCGAAAACTCCAACTCAACAATGGAAACAATGGTGCGAATGGCGGTTTAAGGGTGGCGGTTGTGGTGGTTGATTACTGGTGAGTCTAGAGAGGAAAATGATAGAAAAATAGGTATGAAATGAGGAAGAACATGAGGGAAATTCGTCCAAAGGGTAGGAAAAGAGAGAAAATGAGGAAAGAGAGAAAGAGAAAAAATTGCCATGGGAACAAAAGGGAATGAGAAGAGAGAGAGAGAAAGAGAGAGACAAAGGGAAATCTTACCCATTAATGCCTATCAAATCTATCTCTTGGACTTATCTCCATCAATCAAAAGTTGCTTCTTCAAGAAGCAAAAATCCCTGCATTAATGAGGGATTTGAGCACTTGAGTGCATAGGCTAGGGCTAGACTAGCTAGGTTGACTAGAAAACCTTCAAACTCTCTCTTCCTTTGCCGCCCACAAGTTTGTGCTGCCCCTTCATTTGCCCATTTCAAAATTTGTTATTTTGTCATTAGTCTAAAGGAAGGGCATTTCGGCCTTTTCACTAAGATCTCACACTATTCACGTCCGTGAATGCATTGCATGCTAAGATTTTAGAATGATGGCTCCAAACTTGGGATGCAAAGGTTGATCTCAACCATGAAATTGCATAAGCTTATCCTTTAAGCTTGGGCGTGTGGTCCTCTCCTTCCAATGTGAAAAATAGTTTCAAGTAATTTTGGAAATAAATGTCATTATCTTACCAAACGAATTCAAAAAATTATAAAAGTTTAATATGATGCAGAGAAGACTCTAAATAATATTTTCCTCATGTATAAAGAGCATAAAATCACCAAAGGCAACCCAAAATCTCGTCCGTTGAACAATTCCAATGACTATAGAAACAAAACCTATTTTGACATCCAAGTCTTCATAAAACGCTTTGAAATTTTAATATGTTGTAGAGATAGATGTTCTCTACAACTTTGTTGAAGAAAGCATGTTCAGATTCTAACGGAAAGAATTTATAAAAAATCGAGAAAACAAACCGGTCACCGTTTTCCTGTACTTGACAGTTTTCACATGGTAAAAAAGCAGGCTTTTGTATTAATCATTTCACCTCAGAAAAATCTGAAATTAAATTATGTTATAAAATAAGATGTTTTGAACAACTTTTATGATGGGAGTTTTATGATATTCTAAACACAGAAAGCCATATAAAATTTGAAAACAGTGAAGGTCCAATAGTACTATCGACACTTAATTTTGACCATGCTATTTACTTATTACATTAAGCATTTCATAGCATTGTATTTAGGTAATAATAACATTTAGGATCAAACTTATCTTTTAGAAAATAAAATAGAGGATAATAAATAAAATAAAACATTTGGGTTTGTAGAGGGAGATTTCAAAAAAAAAAAAAAAAAAAATTGAATAATGAAGCATTTTTCTTGTTGAACACATATCTTCATTTCAAATTAAAAAAAAAAAATCAGTTGTGTGATTTTGGAACCCTTTTACTGTTGGATGGTTGAGTGAATATTTGCAAATCTGCAACAACTTTTTGAGCGCTTTCACTATAAAATGCGAGGCTTCAGAATCGAGCAGGGGGGGCTTCTCTTCGTCTTCGTCTTCGTCGAAGGAAAAAAGAATGCAAAAGTGAAAAGAAAGAAAAGAAGTGAGGAGACGTGAGGGGAACTTCTCTTCGTCCGAAGAAAGAGAACACAAAAAAGTCCAAAAGGTTTTCCTTCTGCAGACTTCGAAGTCAAAAGAGGTGCAGAAAGTAGAGAGAGATGACGTGAGAGACGGGTGAGATTGATGGAGAGAGAGAGAGAGAGAGAGAAAAAGGTAAAAAAAAAAAAATAAGCTACTGTTCGTCTTCTCCAGAGCTTGCCCCCGCCGCTGCTGCTCATCACCTCCGCGCCGCAGCACTCGAGCCTATCTCCGCCCGCAAAACAGCGATCTCCGCGTCTCTGCCCACAGCACCGCAGATCCTGAGCCCCCTCTGCTGACGTTGACTTGCAGCGCCAGAAGCCCCGACGCCCCCGCTCCGTCGGTCCCTGCTACTCGAACGGTGCCTCTGTTTCGCTTGACGAAGCTGCTGCTGTGCCGATCCGAGTCTCACCCGAGTGACCACCCGAGCTGCTTCAACCGCTCTAGATTCGGTCACCGGTAGCCCGACACAACCAGAGTCCATACCACTGGTCTGCTCCGCTGCTGCGTGTCTCCGCCACCGTTGCTTTGCTACGCCCGACGCCAGAAGTCGCCACCCCTGCCCGCGACGTTGCTGTTCCTCTGCACGCCCGAGCGACGCCCCCCCTGTTGCCGAGTTTTCCTCTGCCGCGCCCCTCTTCACCTGCAACGCCCATAGCAGCCGCTCACCGAACCGCCCGCCCTCTACTGCTCCTGCACCAGCGACGGTTGCTGCTTTGTCGTTGCTGGTTCGGGCTTGTTACCTCTTACCAGAGCTCCGACGACCGCGACACCTACCCTTCGCTGTGCCTGCACCTCAGCCGCTCGCTACCACTGTTTTCCGAAGATCCTTTGCTGGTTCCTGTTGCCAGAGTTACCATCCAATTTTGTGTCAACTCGGTGGTTTCGTTGACCGGTTTTTATCACTTTTGTTACTAGACGAACCAATGTCATCATATAATCTCATTTATGTCATCATTGTTTAGTGTAGGTTGCATATATGTAATAAAAAAATTCATTAAAAAATCACAAAAAGAACATGCATATAGAATTATTATGTCATTCATCCCATATCATGAAACACATTCATATTTAGGATTATATAAATTAGATTGCATACATATAGTGATAGTTCTAGTTATGCCATATGAATTGCATCTCACATATCATTAAAGTAAAATTCATGCATATCAAATTCAAATTAAGATTACATTTAATTAGATATCATATCATTTAGAAAATCATGTTTAGGGCATGCATTTTTATTATCATTTTTTTAAATGTTTTTTTAGAGGATAGACTTTAATAAGGTTGTAGTTTATGATTTCTTATAATTTGTCATTTTGGTTGTGCATCCGCATGAATACCATTTGCATGTTAGTATCTTATAATTAAAATTGATCATACTGCCAGAAAAATATTTTTTTGAAATCAAAATAAAAAGGTACCGAGAGGGCGTTAGACTAATCTAGCGTAACCATGTCTCCGCACTTATTGAATCTCTAGTTCGCGAAAATAAAGTATTCTCCCATACTTTATTTGGGTTTCTAATCAACCCTAATTGATTAGTGGCAGCTCCAAATTGACTATAATTGCATGATTAAATGGGTTAATTCATTAGTATCAAGTCGCGATTGGTAGGACTTGGGAGGGTCCGCGCTAAGTCTTCGGACTTAATAATCCATTAGCCTTCTTTAAGTAATTCACCATCGGGAAGGTCGCGACAAGTACGCACACTATTCAAGCACATAGGTCTTGGGTTTGGGCTTGACTCATCCAATTTGGGCCTAACTCGGGCGTGTAGCCAATTGGGCTTCCAATTCTTGGCCCAATTTCACTTATCCAAGAATTCGGGGTTTACCGATAATTGAGGAATTTGACGAAGCAATGTCCAATGGTGGTCACTTAATCCTTTAAAGTCCGATATCCTTAAACAAACTAGAGTTTTGTGGTTGCAATCTATCAAATGCGACTTAGCATAATTAAAACCAAAAAGCATCCCTGAGGAGTTTCATGAATTCGACCCGTGGTTGATTCGATATCAATCTACATTTGAGTCTTTTCAATTCATGAATTCTCGGTTGTCATTTAATCGTGATGGGTGAATTGCTCACTTCGAAGTACACGATCATTTGGAATTGGTTTAGGGTCGTTCATAGTTAATTTAGTAATCTTACGTAATCACTCGCAATCCGATTATATAATATTATTGAATCGATCTATAACCGTTCCTAGATCGGTCTGAAATGGCTTAAGATTGTCTCTCATCGATCCTCATGGTCGAATCGTCAATCCATCATTGAATTGTTTGGTCGTGCGTATCGAAATCCTAAATTGTATTTCCCAATAGGTTTAACACTCTTGAATGGTTCACAAACCAACTTAAAGTCTAATTCTAATAATTGCACATTTGGACAATTGTTCGTCCGCACTCCTCAGCAAGACCAACATGATTAAAGGTTAGCTGATCTTAGTATACATGATTTATAAACCGCACCACATCAGCCCGGTAATAAATGAGCACATAAGGTTAAGCACATGTCTTATGGTTCATGAAGAAACCGATGTTTTAGAGTATTACTATTTGATCACAAATAAATAAATAAATAATCTTTATGAACTACACAGTTCTGATGCCATATATAATTTTGTGATGCTATTATCACTTATTTTATAGTTAAGTTTAAGTTTTTAGATTGACAAGTAGTTTTATATTTATGTTACAGTTAAAACGTTTGGGATCTTTAACAAGGCTTCCTGTTAAAAAAACTGATATGTCTCTTCACAGTTAGGTGAGGGGTTGGAGATTCGGATTTTAAGGATATAGTTAGGTTAAGTTATTTGATTATATATTTGTGTGCCAAAAATTGAGTGGAGAGCCTATCTATCATCACCGGGTGATACTGTATCACTATGCATTGGCTGTTTTGTTCATTGACTGACACAAACGTTAATACGAAAAATATAACCAATTAACGAAAAAGAGGGCTTTTGTGCATAATAGATGTTTACTTAATTTTCATCCCTTTTTCATTTTAAGCCCTTGAACAAGTGGTTAACAAAAAAGGAGTTTATATTCAAAGAGTATATTGAGAGATACTATTTAATTTATGTATAAAAGAAGGTTCCTGTGCATTGATAATATTAACTTAATTACTCGTCCCTTTTTCCTAGTAAGCCCTTAGACAAGTGGTTTTCTTGGAAAAGGAATTTGATGTTGAGTGATTATTTGAGAGACGTTAATTATTAATAACACAAAATGCGGATGGTTTGATAAATTCAAGAATAAGCGGCATTAATAAATGGAATGAAGAACGAGTCCTTCACACATGTATATGTTACATGAAAAAAGAAACAACTGTGATTTATGTGTTTTTGGAAACTAATAATAATAATAATAAAAATGAGCGCAATGTAATAAGTGGCTATTGACAAAATTGGCTACCAAAATAGATTTTTTGTGAATATCAGTCAATAAAAAGTGGGGACCTTTGCACTGGTTGAACGGGATGGGGGTTTTCGTTTCTAGGGGAAAATACTTAATGGAATAAATCAAATTCGCACCCTAAAGTATTAATTATAAACTTTGATATTTGAAAACACTTCTCATATCTTTGCTTTCTCTACCATTTCTTCACACTACAATTACATAGATTCACAACTATCGCAATGTTGCTTTGACTTTAGTCTATTTCTTTGACAAACATAACTTTTTTTCATTTGACTACTGAATAAAATAAAATAAAATACCATGGAAACGAACTTCACTTGCAATTTACCCAAACATCAACACTTGACGGCAACAATATAAATTATATTAAAACAAGAGATCATTTATTCTTAAGTTTTTTTTTCTTTTTTTGTTCTAACACTTATTCTAATGGTTATCGCAATATCTTTTCTTATAACACTTCATAACAATATCATCATGACGATTAGGCCCAGATCTTTTCTTTCATATGACATTTTGATGACTATTCCATGCCTCTCTACATAAGAAAAATACCTCAAGAAAACAAATGTGAAATTGGGAATAGAGAATCAATGTTTCCACACTAATAAGACATTTGGGCGATGGATTTTTTTTTTTTTTTTTTTGTGAAAGGGCGTCAATGTCGAAAAACTAATTGGATACTTTGCAATTTGTTGATAGAACATCACTAAATAAGAAAATTGCTAAGAAATAGAGGATTAAATCGAACAAGACAAGATTTCTCCAAATTACATGCTCTACACAATAGATGGAAATTAAGCATTGGAAAGTTTCAAATATTTATTCATGCCAAATTGACTTTATTAATGGTTCCACTAAGCCTCTACATTTGCATCAATGCAATGGGCTCTAGGTTATTAATATCCACAACACATATATTCTTATTGATAAGTATCCTTTGTTGATCTCCGACTATTTGCGATCAGCAATTGTTCCATCACTTAAAAATGCCACCGGATTAACCTCAGGCGAGGGGGCCATGGCTTGATCAGCGAAGGCCCTGGTGTCGATGCTGTCGGCAATACTTCTAGGGGGGGCTGGAGTGTAGCTAGGACCTCCAGGAGGAGGCACTCCACCCTTTTGCAGGGTTTGAAGAACAACAACGCTTGGCTTATCTTTAGCCCACGCTTCCTCAGGCGAAGGGGCCATGGCTTGATCAGCGAAGGCCCTGGTGTCGGTGCTGTCGGCAATACTTCTAGGGGGGGCTGGAGTGTAGCTAGGACCTCCGGGAGGAGGCACTCGACCCTTTTGCAGGGTTTGAAGAACAACAACGCTTGGCTTATCTTTAGCCCACGCTTCCTCAGGCGAAGGGGCCATGGCTTGATCAGCGAAGGCCACGGTGTCGATGCTTTGTCGGCAATACTTCTAGGGGGGGCTGGAGTGTAGCTAGGACCTCCCGGAGGAGGCACTCCACCCTTTTGCAGGGTTTGAAGAACAACAACGCTTGGCTTATCTTTAGCCCACGCTTCCTCAGGCGAAGGGGCCATGGCTTGATCGGCTTGATCGGCGAAGGCCACGTGTCGGTCTTGTCGGCAATACTTCTAGGGGGGGCTGGAGTGTAGCTAGGACCTCCGGGAGGAGGCACTCGACCCTTTTGCAGGGTTTGAAGAACAACAACGCTT
The DNA here is from genome assembly GCF_016545825.1 of Eucalyptus grandis. NCBI lineage: Eukaryota > Viridiplantae > Streptophyta > Magnoliopsida > Myrtales > Myrtaceae > Eucalyptus > Eucalyptus grandis. The sequence continues at coordinate 42,646,959 of NC_052622.1, read as the reverse complement.
GGCTTATCTTTAGCCCACGCTTCCTCAGGCGAAGGGGTCATGGCTTGATCAGCGAAGGCCCTGGTGTCGGTGCTGTCGGCAATACTTCTAGGGGGGGCTGGAGTGTAGCTAGGACCTCCGGGAGGAGGCACTCTGACGCTTGGCTTATCTTTAGCCCACACTTCCTCCTTGCCCTTCATTAGAACCCTGCGTGCCTCATCCGGTTGTACTAATGTTCCCACCATAAGTAGCAAAATCACACCAACTCTCGGGAACTTCATCATCTTAAAGCTATTTTCCTGGCTTTTTTGTTTTTTGGTCTGCTTTTTTCGGTCTTGGGACAATTTTTCACTAGCTTTAACGAAATGTACAATGAAGGTTGCCTCATCTTGTGAGAGATATCTCTCGCATTTATAGGCAAACGCCAGCTTAGAGTTTCTGTGTGTTTCCTTTATTCTTCTGTGTGTTTTCTTTATTCTTCCGATTAAATTGTTGGACACGGGTTTTTGAGGAAGAATAAGAGTTTGAATTGGTTGGTATTGGAACAGCTAAGGTCTCGTCCTTGAAGGACTCGTTTGGTGTATCATATCCACAGCATACGGGAATGATGTAATCAGACACGACAATTTTGCAGATTGATCACAGACATCTGTTTTCAAGAAAATCCTTGAGAAGAGTATGTTTGGGTGCAGTGATTTTTTTTTTTTTTTTTCAACTCAAGTTTTTAAGCTTTTTATTTAGTTGACCTCGTATACTCTTTTGACCACCTTTGAAATCTCTATATCAATGTTGACTTTTTATTTGACCGTCGTGGATCATGAGCAGCGTCGGACACGTATATGATTGCACGATCAAAGTAAAATCTAAAAATCTATGTATACATGTGAAAAGTCTAACACCATTCGTGGAAATAGCATTTTTCGCAGATGGTGGACTGAATTTAAATTCATCAATCTCTTTGTTACTAGTTTTTCATTCCACAAATTCGTAATGGATGATACAATATTTGACTCTCCGTTTATTGCTTTTAAACCCTTTAAAGACCGTAGCTAGGTTACGTAGAGTGTGGATAGCTCCAAATCCGACTTTATTCAATCAGTCTCATGCTTCTTGTCTTCCTTTTGAAATTTATAGAATTTGCTTCTGATCTGACCAATTTGGATCATGGCAAGGTGTCCAACACGCATATTTTGACTGATGATCAAAGTAAAATCTAAATCCATGATTGACTTATGTATCTCCCAATTCCAGAGCTTTACGTTAATGCTGATAATCGGCGGAAAATAATGAAGACAAAAATAGGATATTTGATATGTTCTGTAAGTTAAAACCGTTGAAAAGAATAAGAATCGCCCCACGGGATGGTTTCATGAGAAGTTCTTGTTATCCATGACGTTATTCAAGTACAATCTCTTTTAGGATGATTAAGCACACCAAAATAGGTAAATCCTGAACCAACAAAACATCCATCTAATAATTTTGATAGATCATATAAGATGCGAGTTCCAGCCTAGGTGGGTGGGGCGGCCTAAACATGGACTGTTTGCACTTGATAGCATGAAGATTCAAACTTATATCGCGCACCTAATCCACATACGCAAGTTCTCTCCTTAACCACTGAGCTAGAAAATTGAATTGTATGGTTGATAGACCATGTGGACCATTAGTCATGTGGACTTTCAGTGAGACCAACATGATTAAAGGTCAGAAGTTCTTAGCTTATATGATTTATCAACCATGCAATATCAGCTCAATAATAGTGAACCCCATAAGGTTAAGTACATGTTTCGTGGTTCAAGAAGAAATCGATGATCTACAGTTCAAAGTCCTAGATACATAAAGTCACGAATTGATGGGCTTGAAAAAGTCCGGGCCAAGCCTAAGCCTTAGTAAGTCATTAGCCTCCACATGCCCGTGGGGGTTCAAGGAGGTTACCACATGAATGACCAAATGAAAATTGTTTGAGGACCTGATCATATGAAAATAAAATACAAAGGATCAAATCCCACGTATGATACAAGATGGTGGACAAAAATTCTAGGTTTATCTAGTGTTGACACTATTTATACGGCGTCGGTGGAAGAGAATGTTTCTACGAATGTGATAAAGACATGGCTTTCAACTTCGTGCGCCCACACAGCCCACTTAGAAACGGACAGAGGACGTTCATGTGAGGGTTTTATTCAACAAATATCATCCTCTGTCTTACCTTTGACTTTACGAAAGTTACATCTCATTTGACCACCGTCGATCGTGACAAAATGTGTTCAACACGCATAATTTACTAATTCAAGTTTTACGTGACTGATGATGAAAATAGAAAGAAGCAAATCTATCTGGGATCTCAACGTGTTCTTGGAAAACAAGTAATGAGATGATAAAAGAAAGGATTGAAGTGTTCTTTAAATTAAAGCCGTTGAAAATAATTAAGAATCACTCCACAGGACGCTCGTGCATGGAAAGTCCTTGTTTGTTCAAGAGAAACAAAGTGGACATGTCATTCGCACCGTCCAATTAATTAGAAGAAACTGGAGATTATAGAGGTCAAATTGTTATACTTATCGCAAAGGATCCTGTGATCTACTCTCCATAGTTATGATATCACGTCAAAAATTGTCAGACTACCATTAACTAATCTAAAAGTGGTGAATTTTTAGACGGAAACATTCTTTCATATTTTAGACAAAAAAACAAATGCTCTTGAGATCATGTACCTTTGCAAGGCATTTTATTTCAAAAATTGATGTATTCTTGATGTGAGGTTGGGATTTTGCTGTAGTCAATTTGCTATATTTAAAAATATTAAAGTAAACTTTCCATTTGATAGTTTAAGTTTTTAAAATAGTCGTATTGTAAAATTATATAAATGCAGAAAGGTTCTCACTTTTTTTTTTTGTAAGCCTCAACTTGTCTCCTCTACTAGATATATCAACACTTTAATTTTAAGCTAAAGGTCAATCTAAGGGTATGTACAATACTTTCTCTAACATATTCGAGAAAGGGATAGCATTGACTCCAATATCATGCTAGAAAGTCTAATCTAAAAACTTAAGCTGATTGATGAGGGAGACCATAAAATTATAAAGAGCATTTATGACCTATTGTCAAGCGATGTGAGAGAATATTTTAACATTTCTACTTACAAGATTAAAGACTAATGTAATTATTCTTCTAATAATGTCTTCTTTATGGTTTTACTTTTTGATATATTCAATGTATGTAATATTTCTATCTCGCAAAGGAAATTACTATCTCATACATGATGACTAGTGTACAAAATAAAGAGTTTTTCCTGATTTTCAAGAAAGCTATATTTTACATTCCTATTAAATTCAACGCTAGATTAATTAACTCACTTTGGAACAGCGGGATTTTCTTTTGCATAAGCTCCATTGTCATTAAATACAACAAATCTGCCGCATTGATAATTAGACAATTTAGGGTCGACGCACAACATAATTGCAAAGAAACTTTTAAGACTTAAGAGTACTAAACAAATTGAGCATATTTCCACCATGCTAATTACATTTCGTACACAATAAATGGTAATCAACCATCCGAAGGTTAAAGGCAAGTTATTCCTGCATATGGCTAAATAATTGTATTCTTGCATATGAATATATTATTGGTTTTAAAGACGAGTACATTAATTGTATTCGCTGTAAATCAAGTGTTCTTCAATAAGCTCCAACTATTTGCGATTAGCAGCCACGTTGAACTTAGGAATGTGATCTGAGTAACCATATGGACGAGCCACAGCACAACCAGCGAAGGCCCAGGTGTTGGTGGTGTCGGCGACCGGAGTGTAGCCCCGAGTACCAGGAGGTCGGACCGGACCCTTTTGCAGGACTTGGAGAACAGAGACGGCTTATCATTAGCCCAACCTTCCTCTTTGCCCTTAATCGGAACCCTGCATGCCTCGTTTGGACGTACCGTTGTTCCCACCAAAAATAGCAAAATAGCCACACCAACTGCTACTTTTGAAATTAGCGACTTCTTCATCTTTTTTGCTTGTTTTGGAACGATTTTGTGTCTAACCACGACAGAACGTACGATGAAGGACATCTTGTCTTGGGAGATCCGTGGATCCTATTTATATACATCGATAAGCTTATAGTTTCTGTGTTTCTTCGATTCTTCTCACCAGATTCTCGGAGACGGGATTTTGATTTTTGACTACCACAGTAAGAGACTAACCCTACGTCAATGGTTAAAGAGGGGAAGAAGAACGGGTATTAATCAATAAGAATTTGCAAAGTAATGCTAAACTACTAAGATTCGTATACTAATATATTTGCTAAATTACTTGGTAAAGATTTAGCGGTTATTTAAGCTAGTAAGCCAATTTAAGCACCAATTAAAAACCTATCATTTGTCTCGCTTAAAATTAACGATTTAAAAAGCATTTTTTTTATATAAAAAAAATTGTTTGTGTTACTTATATAAATGAAATAGCAAAAAAGATTTCAATCATCAATGAGACTTTTAAACATAGAAGATTATAGTTGATGGGTTTTTCTATATGTTGATGAGCCTAAGTTGGCCTGTCCACCCATGTTGGGCCCAAAAGCCCGGCCCATGAGTTAAGGGCCCATGGATGAATTTATTATAGATAAAGATAAAATAAAAGGGAAAATCTAAGAGGTGGTTATTGGGTGAAGTTATGTATTTTCAAAAAGAGAGATTACGTTCTCTTAAGTTACGTTTTTCACACACCGTTTTTTTTTCCTAAGAAAAGAACAGGATTATCCTCTGAAGAATATTATGTGGATTCTTCCTCGTATCGTAACATCGGTGTTTAGTCTATGGAAATAAGGTACAATCGATGCTGTGACGTGCTTTTTGATCGGTGATTCATGTGATTTCCTGGGCTTGCTTCCGCGTTCGTTGTTTTGGGGTTCGATTGAGTGTTGAATCGCTATTTTTGGGGTTCAATTTTGTGTCGAATCATTATTATGGGAATCTGTTTTCCGCTACATTGGTATCGGTGTATTGTTCATGTTTCCCGATTACAGTATTTGTTTATAATCAAATTTTTGATTAATTTTTTCGTTAAATGCCACTGTTGATCAATAAGGGACGGAAAAAATCCCGACACCGTATTGTTCCCCCCTATTTTTTGTTTTTCCGTAGATCGAAGTGCGTTTCTAATAGCGTAGGGTTGTAAGTATCGTCAATACGAGTAAATCAACTAGTGGCTCGCCGCCATACGCCGCCAGACGCGTCGCCACAAGAGGCGCTTTCCAAGCGCGTGTGACGCACGCACGAGCGGAGGAAACCGCAGGCACGTGTGACGCACACACGCGATAACTGCACACGTGTGTGTTAGCTAACATCATTGTGACATTGGTCGGCGATTGCCCACGCACGCGCAGGGCACGTGCCGGGTCGGTCGGTTCGACCCGACCCGACCCGTTCGACCCGACAGACCCGTTGACCTGATGAAGTCATCCGTTGACCATAGACCGTTTGACTTTGACCGTTGACTTTGACCGTTGACCGTTGACTTTAACTGTTGACCTTTAAAAGAAAAATGTGTTTCTTTTTCAATTATGTCTATGTGGATTATATGTAATCCCTTTTGTGTTCTGCATATGTTGCAGGAATAATGCCTCCTCGTAAGGCGCGCACACCTATTCGCGCAGTTAGAGATGAACAAAAGGAAAGGCTTTCAATGATGATAACTGATTTGAATGATTATCGATGGGAGAGTGACAATATAATTGATCACGTTCTCGTGATCAACAAAAAGTTATAACAAGTCATTTGGAACGGTTATCCCATGCCAAATTCTCAGATGGTACGGTACTTCATGAACACTCTTCCACTAATAGCAAGGAGTGTTGAATCACCTATGGGTGGTCAAAGGATTTACTAAGTATGAGGAACTAGTAATGGCCTTTGTTAACGAATATCATCGGGTTGAAGCCACAAAGACTGCGACCCAAGGAATGAGTTTGATTAGGCGGGGGATGAATGTGCGAAGAAGAAATCCTAAGGGATATCCGTCTGTTTTTCCGTGGCTAGCAAGATTGCCTGAAAACTTTACAAATGAAAGGGACAAGAAAATTAACCAAGAAGAAGCTTTCCCTGTCCGTGCAATGACTCGGTTTTAGATGTTTCGAGTTGTCTTTCTTTTAGTAGGCATTATGGACATATTATATGAATATTTTTCTACCTCGTTGATGTCAGTGTAACAACTAATGTGTTAGTTACATAATATGGAGATTTTCTTTCTTGAATCATTAATGGATGTCCAATATCATTTGCTTCTGTTATTATTAACTGTTGTGGGTAGTTCATAGAAGTTTTTGTAGCTTCAAAGAACTTGTTTTGCATAGAAAATTTTATTAATGATAATTTCAAGTTAGGATTTTTGGATGATGATTGGAAACTCAGTGACCTCTTGATTCTAAAACCTAGTTTGAAATTATTCATTAATATGATGGTTTTATACAAAATAGATGCATAAATGATAAGCATTAATAAATCGTGCAAATATGTTTGATATGTTTAGATCAATGGCTTCAGCCACAAAGGGCATTGTCGCTGAATTGAACAAAGGTGAAAAGCTTAACGGCGATAACTATGAAATATGGCATATGAAAATCCAATATATGCTGGAAGAGCAAGAGGCACTAAAAGCTCTTAACCTGACTATGGAAGAGCCTGAAGATGGGAACACTGCACAACATAAAAGAGATAAGGATGCATTTGTTGCATGGAAGAGAAAGAACTCTCTTGCTCGCATTACGTTGCTGAGCAACATGGATAATGATGTCATGCGAGAGTTAAGGCGTTTTGAGAATGCCAAGGAAATGTGGGAAGCGTTGGCAGCAAGATTTGGTCATACTTCGGTGACCAGACTGAGGCAGCTCACTATTAGGTCTGACTCTTACACGAAGCCTCATGGTTAGACCATGAAACTACACCTAAGAAATATGTCAAACATGATTAATGAGCTGAAAAAATGCTTGCCATGTCCTAACTGACAAGCAACAAGTGCAAGCAGAGATTCGTTTTTGCCTCGGGGTGGGAGCATATGAAGGTGCACCTGATCCACAATGAGAATATCAAAACCTTTGAGGATGCAATGCGCCATCTTGAGTTGGAAGATGACCATCTCTTGGCGGCTAAGCCGGAAACTGAAATTTATTATGCTGGTTCCAACTCACATGGAGCTTCGAGCTCCAAGCGCCAACGTCCTTATTGGTTCAATAAGTGGAAAGGCAAGGGAGCAAGTTCTTCAGGGAAGAAACCAAAAGTTGACCAACATGAAAGAGGAAAGCATCCTCGAATGAAGAAACTGTCAAGGGTGAAGTGTTACAATAGTGATAAGAAGGGTCACTATGCTAGCGACTGTCGCGAGCCAAAGGAAGTAAACACCCCTTGTACTTTTGGGAACTTTGCATATGTGTCAAGTTCTGTATTCTTAATTGAATCTAATCCTTTGTGGACTATAGATTCGGGAGCAGGAGACCATGTAGCGAAGGATAGAGAATCATTCATAGAATTCGACGAGTTCCGACTGGAACTAAGTGGATCTATATAAGAAATAACTCAAGAGCTGAAGTTAAAGGGATTGGCACCTGCCAATTGAACATGCGTGGTGGACGCACTTTGTTCCCACATGATGTATTATATGCATCGGAGATTCGTCGAAATTTAATGTCTGTTTTAGTGTTGGTTAAGCTTGGTTTTAGTATGAACTTCCATAATAGTGGTGTGAATTTGTATTTGAATACAAACTACTATGGTTGTGGTTATTTTCTTGATGGTTTTATTGTATTAAATGTTGACTGTGGTAATGTCAATGTTTGTTATTCCCTTTTCACGTCTTTTAATTCATATGATAATAATGTGAAAGTGTGGCATGTTAGACTTGGTCATATTGGCCAACAACGTATGAATAGGCTAGCTAAAGAAGGCTTATTAGGCAATATTAAAAAAGTCGATTTGCCCATATATGAGCATTGCCTAGTAGGGAAAACAACAAGGAAACCATTTAGAAAATGTAAAAGAGCTGAATTTCCTTTGTATTTAATCCATTATGAGGTTGTGGTTCAATGAATGTGAGAGGAAGGCATTGGGCTGTTTATTTCATCACATTTATAGATGATTATACTTGATTCGGACATGTCTATTTGATTTCTCATAAATTTGAAGTATTGAGTTGTTTCAAAAAGTTTATGAACTTAGTAGAAAATCAATTAGACAAGAAAATAAAAGTATTGAAATCCGATCGAGGTCGTGAATATTTAACTAATGAGTTCAGAAAATTATGTGATGAAAAATGAATAGAAAGACAGTTGTTTATTTCATATACTCCTCAACAAAATGGTGTTGCGGAAAAAAGAAACAGAACCCTTCTGGAAATGGTTAAGTCCATGATCGCGCATGCAAACTTACTTATGATTTTTTGGAGTGATGTTTTGTTAACTGCTGCCTATATACTTAATCGTGTGCCTTCCAAATCAGTTACTTACACTCCATATGAGTTATGGACAGGTAGAAAATCAGACTTAAGTTTTCTTAAGTCATGGGGTTGTGTTGCCTATACTCATGAGCATTCTCACAAGTTTGGGAAATTGGGTCCCAAAGGAAAGAAGAGTAATTCCATAAGATACTCTGAACACTCGAATTGGTATGTGTTTATAGGTGAGTAGGAAAGTGGGAGTATAACTGAGTTCGAATCACGGGATGTCACATTCTTAAAGGATGATTTCCCTAAGAAGGGCGAAATAGGTGAGGACTACTCCCTATTTGAAACCTTGGATCCAAATAATGAATTTAGTGGAGTTCGTCCAAGTGGGAATAACATGAGAAGTAATGAATTTAATTCAACTCACTCTCAATTACAACCACATGATGAGACGATATCATCATTATATAATTCGAGTGGGAACATGATGGGGAATGATGTGCAAAGTGTATCATCTCCCATACGGCGAACAAGTCGCAAAAGTATTTCCGTCAACGTTTTGACATTGAAGGGAAATTTTTATGGTTGCTCCGCAAGATGAAGATGAGACAAGGAATGTAAATGAGGCTCTAAGTTGCCATAATAAGGAAAAATGGATGCATGCAATGGAAGAAGAGATGGAGTCAATGAAGTCAAACCATGTTTGGGAATTAGTTGATCTTCCAAAAGGACGCAAAGCCATTGGGAACAAATGGGTTCTCAAAATAAAGCGTAAAGCAAATGGCTCAATAGAAAGACATAAAGCTCGTCTTGTGGTGAATGGATATAATCAACGAAAATGAATTGATTATGAGGAAAAATTTTCTCCTGATGAATTATGGATATAATTAACTAAGTGTTAAGATGATGACATAATATTTACTATGTCCGAAAGTAAAATAACCCATATATTTTACTTTATCTTTCTATGATGCTAGATGTGAGTTCTGATGAATTCCGTGTATGAGTAGATATGTGAACTCAAGTTAGACATTAGATATGTCTAAACTATCATCTGTACGGTATTAAAAGTGTAGACATACGCTCCATGGGAAAGGAGTTAAATACCGTAATACGTATTTCATACTACGTATGCATGAGATGACCGATAAGAGTGGCAAAAGTTTGATCTCAACTTTTATGCCATGTGAGACTTTTGAGAAAAAGAGTTCCTCAATTTAGTGCCCTCATGACTCTTACTTATTCTCAAGATTTCTATTCAGTGTTTGCTATCTTAGGATGTTGTCAATGATCATGAATTGATTCGATCTAATGGGATATTTCTAGAAAAGCAAGTTGAACTGAAATTGAGAGTTTCAAGTAAAGAGGAAGATCGAATTTGGAGAATCACATTCTAGTTTTGTATTCACCGGTCGACCAATTATGACTGTCTTTGGGATAATAATAATTGTGAAAAAAAATGTATATATCATTGTTTAAAAAGAGATCAAAAGAGATATAAATGTGATCAATCGATCTATGATACTGCATACTAAATATACTCAGAGTGTGATGCCCATTATGAGCTGCTATATATTCCTAACAAATGTATGGCAATGAACTCTCAAAGTATGCTAGTCGCTCGGATTATTCACCAGTATGAATATTACAAAGAGGAAAATAGGATTATGTTTGGCCCACCATGTGCGAGTGGGAGATGATGGGTTTTTCTATATGTTGATGGGCCTAAGTTGGCCCATCCGCCCATGTTGGGTCCAAAAGCCTGGCCCGTGAGTTAAGGGCTCATGGAGGAAGTTATTATGGATAAAGATAAAATAAAAGGGAAAATCTAAGATGCAGTTATTGGGTGAAGTTACGTATTTTCAAAAAGAGAGATTACGTTCTCTTAAGTTACGTTTTTCACACACCGTTTTCTTCCTAAGAAAAGAACAAGATTATCCTCTGAAGAACAGTGTGTGGATTCTTCCTCGTACCGTAACATCGGTGTTTAGTCTCTGGAAATAAGGTACGTGCGATGCTGTGATGTGCTTTCTGATCGGTGATTCATGTGATTTCCTGGGCTTGCTTCCGCGTTCGTTGTTTTGGGGTTCAATTGAGTGTTGAATTGCTATATTTGGGGTTCGATTTTGTGTCGAATCACTGTTATGGGAATCTGTTTTCCGCTACAATAGTTTCCTAAAATATTTTTCATTGGGAAATTATTTTTATCCTGGCTTGATTCGGTCATCAAAGAATAATGTCTTTTGTCTCGTCCATGAGGTAGTCTTTCATTGTATTATGTCTGTAGCGTCCTAGAAAATTATTCATTGCGGTCAAAATTGTTTACAAAAGCCAACGTTTAGTATATCTTTTTTTCTTTATTGGCAACTTTTAGTATATGCCCAATTAATTTTCTGGTTTTACTATGGCGCAGTCAACATAAATGATAATTTCCATATAGTGCTAATAGTTAGGACATCAACATGTATATAAATTTTTTGACTTAGAAAAAAATCATATTCTACCCATACACAAGTTGCCGCTACATATACATGTCAAAAGACTAACACCATTTGCAAAAATCAACAAATTATAAATTCATTAACCTATCTATGACCAAGTCTTCAATTCGCAAATTCTGCAGTAGATGATTCAAGATTTGATTCTCCTGTCACTGTTTTTAAGAACCTTGAAGTCCATAGCTAGGTTACCTGGAGTGTGGGTAAACTCAGTGAGTGAACTCCCTAGACCTCACGTAGGGAAGCCATTCACCTCGGAAACGCCATAAACATACAAGTTATCTATCAATGGCAGATAAATAGCAAAGCCTTCGCTTTGCATTATCTATTAACAGGAATATGTTTTGCGACACTCTATCACGTGTCCAAATATTGTATAAACAATCACTACGTGAGTGTATCATTCCATTAAGCATGCGGTGTTCACAATTTAATCATCCAAGCATGAATAACAATAATTCCAAGCACCATGCAGCAACTTAAATCTCTTGAGTCCTAGTCAAAGGCGTACAAATCCACAAATTTATCCATACCTTTCTGACTCAAACATCGACTTGCAAGATATTCTCATACCTCTCAATTCATAAACAAGGTCGATCAATGCATGCATGTGCCACATAAGTCATTGAAATGACAATTTAATTCATGCACTTTTCTCATGTAACTCATATATGTCCATGCCACACGTGTACAAACTATGGCATCATCCTCATCATATGCACTTAGCATTCATGCACTTTATACACGTGGTGTCTCGAGAATTGCATGACATCACATACTACCATGCAACCCTTGAGACCATACTTTCAAATTATTACAGTCGCTCAAGACCCAAGGTCAACCCGAAGGTTCAAAGTCATCCGGCGTAACCAAGAATCGTTTAGCCCCATCAAGCATGGCATCTCATTAACTTGGGAGTATTCCTGTAAAAAGCTTCGTTTCGAAATCCATTCGCAAACCACATCCTGTTGACTTGGGGGCATCCAAACTTAATCGGGTATCGTCCCGCGTAAAACACATGAGAACCTTAATATGATCACATGAGCACATTATCACTCACGCTCATTGTTATCTTTCTCATTAGCCATGTATGAATGCCTTAATGGCGTGCCAAGCGAAGTGTGTCTCATGATCTATCCAAAATACATCAATAAAATATGCTAACCACGAAACGAGAATTCATGCCTTGACTCGTTACGTTGAGCACCGGCCTAAGTCCAATCTTAATTGGAAACGATACACTTTTGTTGACACCTAAATTTTGGCAACCTGTTTAGTCATTTATCGCATTAAAAAATTAGGGATTAATTTTTACCCCTAAAAAAAAAAAATTGCTTAGCATATAGATATTAGGGACATATTTCATTTAAGTATACATTTGTCGAGACTTGGAGGGGGATGCAGCTGTGCAGAATGAGAAGTTTGAAGCTGATGGAGATGCAAACTACCTTGTGACTACCAAAGATAACGATGGGAACACAATCTCATAATTGGCTGCGGCTTCGAAATATCTCCAGTCCACTGGATGGCAAAACGGGGCCAAGCTCATTGAAAGGCTATGATGACCGCACCCTTTAAATGACAGATTTTTAATTCTGTAAAGTGAAAGTTTTGACCCGTTGACCCATGCAAAAATTCTTTTAATATTGGTAGGCACAAGATCTTCAGCAATTAGAGAAAGGAAGGATGCGGTGGAGATGTCTTTGAGGAAATAAAAGCTGGCAAAGAATAGGAAAGAAAGGGATATGGGCGAGAAGGTTGAAAGAATCAATATATTGGTAGATTTGAAGGAGGAAAGAAAATCTGAAAACCCTAGCTGATCCCTTGTCTATAAAAGGGGTCATAATGGAGCCGAAAAGTGGGGTGGGGGGCGGCAATTCGGAATCTCAGAAGGCAAACACACATGAGAATCGAGACGAGAGAGAGAAAGCACGAAGGATGGTCTTCTTCTTCGGTGCTTGACCTACCTCAGCCATGCGATCGTCCAATTTGCTTGCTCGCCACCACTCTACGAAGATACTGGATTCGTAAACGTCCAGGCTTGTTGCACTTCTTCGTTCTTTATTCTGAGTGCATCAAAACGGGCCACCCTTGCCAACGCCGTGCCATTGCCATATCGTTGCCCACTGCACCGCGCCCAAACCCTTTGTTGTCGACCCGCTGCTGCTGCTTACCGTCGTGGAGCCGCTGCCCGTGTTGCCTCAACGCTGAGTTCCACCCCCATGAGCCATGGCGATCCTGTTGCAGCTGTAACATTCCTCCGAATCCGAGCTGTTATTCCCCGACGTGAGCCACATCCATACAGCCTGTTAAGCCATCGCGGAATCCCTAGCAATAACGGCGAGCTGCTGTCGAAGCTCGAGCCTGACCATTCCAAACCGAGAAGTTGCAGTACTGGCAAATCACCGCTCTTATGAAGCCCACCAACGAAGAGAAAAAAGGGCCATGCAATTGATACACATGGCCGTTGCTATATATAAAAAAGCCGCAGCTCAAGAGGGGATGAAATTGGCAAAAGGTTCGTGTGGTTCCATGGGGAGAAATTAAAAGTGCTGGTGATGTTTCGTTGGGCCACAAAAAAAAAAAAAAAAAAAAAAAAAATTGAATATACGGCCATAGTACAGAGAGCCACAATGGAGGAGTAGAGAAAAGAAGGAAAAAGCCCTCTTGGTCGTGAGCTTGTCGCCAATCCACTGAGCCGCGGATCCCCGCACAACGTCGAGGCTTGCCATCTTTTACTGCCGCGACATCGTACTCCCGTGACTAGATACCCCTGCTCTTGACGTGAGCCCAGTGCTGAATAGAGCTGCTCCTTGTCGCTGTGCCAACGAGCGACACTGTCCCTTGACCAAACACCGTGACGAATTGCTGTTCCGTTGATCTTTGTCCCGTGATCTTGTTGTTCTGTGGCAAAAAATTACTCCACGTTGTCTTGGTTGTTGCAGGTATGATTCGTGAGTGACATGAGAAGAAACAAAGAGAGATCGTGGGTGCGAGCCAGAAGAAATAAATATTGCAATGCCCTCGAAGATTGAAGATGGTGATCCAGTGGCGTCGTTCGTCAGAGTAGTTAGACAATTTAGTCAATCATCCACTCACGGTCAAATGCAACAGAAGCAAAAATTCTTGAAAGCCACAAAACAGACAAGGCTAGAGAGAGGGAGGGAGGCGGCAATGTACAGAGAGGAAATTTTTCACTCCCCGCTGGTTTTTGCTCACACGTCCAGGGACAACACCGCCTCCACCCCTTCATTGGCACCTGTCATGTTGTGCGCCTTGTCCCTGTAATTTTATTATTTTCTGCAGATTTTCCACACTAGCCTGGTTCTTCGTCTTCGACCACCATTGCTCCTCGGCATCCTAGCGAGTTCCGGAGCCCACCACCGTTGACGTTCTAACCCGTTTCCAGCGAGACCATGGAGCAATAAGCCATCGTTGATGCCACCACCATCCGTCCGAATTTGGAAGCGTCACTCGCGTGACATCATGAATTAGGTAAGACTCTCGAATAATCTTATTTTCATATGTGTCGCTGTCTAATTCGTAATATCGCAATATTTCTTTGAATGTTTGATCGATATTGCCATATCCAAGAGATCTCTTGGTCTCTCATTAATTAGGAACTTTTCCTAATTTCACAACGTGCATACGATTGATGGTCCGATTTTACGCTCGAAATACGACTCGCAATCGCACGGAAAAATCGCCAATCTGATCTGACGCTCAAGATATGATTCGCGATTTTATTTGAAATTGGCCAATCCGATCTCATGTGCGAGATACGATTTGTCAATTTATTTCCAAATGGACATGGATGATATCTTGCCTGATTTGTTGCCGTGCTGTTCTTGATGTCTTATTTTGATTGCTCCCGTAAAAGAAAGGAAAATTCCGAAAAAAAATCAGAGTTAGATTAGGTTCGTTTTAGAATATACATCGTTTTAGGGTTATTTTGCATGTTTAGAATAGGAAATTTATTTATTTCGAATTTTTGAAAAAATGAAAAATCCAAAAAAATGCATTCGTTTAGGATGTTAGTTTTTTCTTTAATTTAAGTTGCATGTGGCAATTTTTTAATGTCGAAATTAATAAATAAAAAAAAACAGCAAAAAAACATCATGCATATGTCATGTAGAATTAGGGCATCTTTTATACGATAAGATTGCATGTTTTATTTTAAGTTTAGATTTTTTTTTAGATAGATTGCATCTTAGGTTAGAGACTGCTAAGTTAAGATAATATCTTAGTTTAAATTAGGGTTTAGCCTGACCTAATCCTTAATATAAGTTAGATAGAATCTTAATCTAGCTAGTTAATTTTCGCATTTTTCTAATTTCGAATTTCATGGAAAATACCAAAAATTGCCTTAGAATAAATCAATTTCATTCATTAGGAGAGATTGCATTTTATTTACGTCATATAGTTAGGTCATGCTACCATGTCATGTCATGTCATTTCATGTTAAATTAGTAGCATGCATCGCATAAGGCATGATTCTCATTAAATAGGTGAAAACAAAAAGAAATTGCGTGTTAATTAGAAACCATATCTAGGGTTGTTGATGTGGATTTTAATTTAACATTGCAGATGCTTTCGTTGCTTTGAGGTAAGTTTTTGCAATTTATTTATTGCTTATCTAGGTGTTAAATTGGTGGATTGCGCACCCACATGATCACCTCACATGTTAGGGAAGTAGATTTAAAATCAATTCAAGCTGCCTACAAAAACATTTTTGAAAATAAGAGAAAGGTACCGAAAGGGCGTTAGAGAAATTTAGCGTAACCAAGTCCCCGAACTCATAAATCTCTGGTTCGTAGAAGTAAAGTAAAACTCCCGTTACTTTATTACTTTACTTGGGTTTCTAATCGACCCACCAAAAATAGATTAGTGGCGACTCATAATTGAAAATCAATCGCATGTTAAAAACTTGAACCTAAGTCGCGAGTTGGTATGGGCTCTTAAGTCTAGGCTTAAAAATCCATTAGCCAAACCCTAGGTAGTTCACCCGAAAATTTGGTCGTGACAACTTCAATATTGCACCGAGACCAATAAAGGACTAATTCGCCGTGACATGATCACAGACCTAGTATCAAACTTAGCTCGGTAACGATACGTTTCAATATCACACTGAGATTAAGAAAGGACCAACCCGTCGTGACATGATCACCGATCTAACACTGGACTTGGTTCAAGAACGATACGTCTCAATATCGCCGATCCCAAAAGAGAGACTTGACTCGACGTGCTTCCTTGCACGTCAAACCATCATGAATATCTCGTCTTGTGATCTCACACATCAACCATAGACAATGAACATAACATATGTATAACAACTACTTCTAATGAACACATATAATACATTATCACCACAATCTATCTAAGACTTATTTAAATAACACACTTCTTCACAAAATCACATCATGTATAACACATCATCAAAATATGATTCATCACTCCATTATAGCAAATAATGTAGGATAAATTATCATGCTTGAACATAAGTCATTAAAATCACTTATAACATACCTTATCAGGACATCACTACATAAAAACATACATCACCACATAATAGTGTATCATCCTATCATAGCATATTATAACAACATATCATAATACCAAAACTTATTTTTAATAATACGTCTTATCACAACATTATTTCACATATCATTACAATATAATTTATCACTCTATTGTTGCATATAATAATCACATATCACATATTATAATAGCATATCATAGTTCGCTTCTCATGACTAGATAACTTATCAGGTAACTACTTGTCACGTAACGATAACTTATCAAACCAAGACGTGATAAATCATCACCCTAAACACGATAACCTATCGGAACCCAATGATCACTTATCATGTAAGACCCACTTATCACATCAACAAATCATCATTTAACCTTAATCTCACCCTAAACTACATCCTGAATACAACAACCCTAATCAAGGGCTAAAATTGTAGGGCGACGGGGGAGGTGCGATAAATTTGGACAGTGCCTGGTTGCACGTGTACAATGCATGAGGAAGGAAGTTGGACGATGGCTAGACGGCGGTCTGGCGGCGGCTCGGCATCAGAGCCTCCGGGCTTTGCGAGGGACCAAACTGTGAGAGTAAGCAAGGAGAGAGAGCTGCGGTAAGGCTAGACAACAGCCTCCTCATTTCGAAAACTCCAACTCAACAATGGAAACAATGGTGCGAATGGCGGTTTAAGGGTGGCGGTTGTGGTGGTTGATTACTGGTGAGTCTAGAGAGGAAAATGATAGAAAAATAGGTATGAAATGAGGAAGAACATGAGGGAAATTCTTCCAAAGGGTAGGAAAAGAGAGAAAATGAGGAAAGAGAGAAAGAGAAAAATTGCCATGGGAACAAAAGGGAATGAGAAGAGAGAGAGAGAAAGAGAGAGACAAAGGGAAATCTTACCCATTAATGCCTATCAAATCTATCTCTTGGACTTATCTCCATCAATCAAAAGTTGCTTCTTC
Source organism: Eucalyptus grandis (assembly GCF_016545825.1). Taxonomy (NCBI): domain Eukaryota; kingdom Viridiplantae; phylum Streptophyta; class Magnoliopsida; order Myrtales; family Myrtaceae; genus Eucalyptus; species Eucalyptus grandis. Next base: position 42,629,571 of record NC_052622.1, on the reverse strand, counting down.
AAGAAGCAAAAATCCCTGCATTAATGAGGGATTTGAGCACTTGAGTGAATAGGCTAGGGCTAGACTAGCTAGGTTGACTAGAAAACCTTCAAACTCTCTCTTCCTTTGCCGCCCACAAGTTTGTGCTGCCCCTTCATTTGCCCATTTCAAAATTTGTTATTTTGTCATTAGTCTAAAGGAAGGGCATTTCGGCCTTTTCACTAAGATCTCACACTATTCACGTCCGTGAATGCATTGCATGCTAAGATTTTAGAATGATGGCTCCAAACTTGGGATGCAAAGGTTGATCTCAACCATGAAATTGCATAAGCTTATCCTTTAAGCTTGGGCGTGTGGTCCTCTCCTTCCAATGTGAAAAATAGTTTCAAGTAATTTTGGAAATAAATGTCATTATCTTACCAAACGAATTCAAAAAATTATAAAAGTTTAATATGATGCAGAGAAGACTCTAAATAATATTTTCCTCATGTATAAAGAGCATAAAATCACCAAAGGCAACCCAAAATCTCGTCCGTTGAACAATTCCAATGACTATAGAAACAAAACCTATTTTGACATCCAAGTCTTCATAAAACGCTTTGAAATTTTAATATGTTGTAGAGATAGATGTTCTCTACAACTTTGTTGAAGAAAGCATGTTCAGATTCTAACGGAAAGAATTTATAAAAAATCGAGAAAACAAACCGGTCACCGTTTTTCCTGTACTTGACAGTTTTCACATGGTAAAAAAGCAGGCTTTTGTATTAATCATTTCACCTCAGAAAAATCTGAAATTAAATTATGTTATAAAATAAGATGTTTTGAACAACTTTTATGATGGGAGTTTTATGATATTCTAAACACAGAAAGCCATATAAAATTTGAAAACAGTGAAGGTCCAATAGTACTATCGACACTTAATTTTGACCATGCTATTTACTTATTACATTAAGCATTTCATAGCATTGTATTTAGGTAATAATAACATTTAGGATCAAACTTATCTTTTAGAAAATAAAATAGAGGATAATAAATAAAATAAAACATTTGGGTTTGTAGAGGGAGATTTCAAAAAAAAAAAAAAAAAAATTGAATAATGAAGCATTTTTCTTGTTGAACACATATCTTCATTTCAGAATTAAAAAAAAAAATCAGTTGTGTGATTTTGGAACCCTTTTACTGTTGGATGGTTGAGTGAATATTTGCAAATCTGCAACAACTTTGAGCGCTTTCACTATAAAATGCGAGGCTTCAGAATCGAGCAGGGGGGCTTCTCGTCGTCTTCGTCTTCGTCGAAGGAAAAAAGAATGCAAAAGTGAAAAGAAAGAAAAGAAGTGAGGAGACGTGAGGGGAACTTCTCTTCGTCCGAAGAAAGAGAACACAAAAAGTCCAAAGGTTTTCCTTCTGCAGACTTCGAAGTCAAAAGAGGTGCAGAAAGTAGAGAGAGATGACGTGAGAGACGGGTGAGATTGATGGAGAGAGAGAGAGAGAGAGAGAGAGAAAAGGTAAAAAAAAGAAAAAATAAGCTACTGTTCGTCTTCTCCAGAGCTTGCCCCCGCCGCTGCTGCTCATCACCTCCGCGCCGCAGCACTCGAGCCTATCTCCGCCCGCAAAACAGCGATCTCCGCGTCTCTGCCCACAGCACCGCAGATCCTGAGCCCCCTCTGCTGACGTTGACTTGCAGCGCCAGAAGCCCCGACGCCCCCGCTCCGTCGGTCCCTGCTACTCGAACGGTGCCTCTGTTTCGCTTGACGAAGCTGCTGCTGTGCCGATCCGAGTCTCACCCGAGTGACCACCCGAGCTGCTTCAACCGCTCTAGATTCGGTCACCGGTAGCCCGACACAACCAGAGTCCATACCACTGGTCTGCTCCGCTGCTGCGTGTCTCCGCCACCGTTGCTTTGCTACGCCCGACGCCAGAAGTCGCCACCCCTGCCCGCGACGTTGCTGTTCCTCTGCACGCCCGAGCGACGCCCCCCCTGTTGCCGAGTTTTCCTCTGCCGCGCCCCTCTTCACCTGCAACGCCCATAGCAGCCGCTCACCGAACCGCCCGCCCTCTACTGCTCCTGCACCAGCGACGGTTGCTGCTTTGTCGTTGCTGGTTCGGGCTTGTTACCTCTTACCAGAGCTCCGACGACCGCGACACCTACCCTT